>NC_083462.1:33983170-34125670 GCF_030014155.1 Tachysurus vachellii
ACGTCTAAGAATTAAATTACATATATGGACATGATGGGACTTTCCTAAATTCTCTGTTTTATGGAAAAACTACTCTTAGACCTCTTTATATCTAACTCTCACAGATTGCTTGTGCATGCTTGATAGGATGTGCAAGTGCATACTAATGAGATAGTTCTAAAATAAGACTTTGTTTTCTTTATTAAGAGAGTATGTACATATTATCTACAGGTTTATTATTAATGTGAAGTCTTTGAAGTCAGATCCTGATATATACACCACAGCTAACACAAGTGAAACTTTTCTTAAATCTTACACCACGACCATCAATCAAGGAACAAATAATCCACATGTGACTATCCTGCAGTCTTGTCTGGGCCTTTCATTATAAGTGGGCACCTCTTCTAGCCTTCTGAGAACCTCTGAGCCTTCAACAACTTGCCTGTTGGAAAGAGTAAAACTCAATGTTAGGAAAAACACAGACTGTATTCCTGTCCTTTTTAATGTAGTTTCCTAATTATATTATTTCAGTTCCATGGTTTTTGAATTCTTTCACAGAATTCTTAAAAGTTCATTTATATTATGTCTCACACAGGGCCTACACTTATGTTTAATGGTGATGAATACTGAGGCAAAGTATACACTTTATGTACTGATACATCACTAAGGTTATGTAACTATAACTATAGAGAGTGTTTTGATAATTCAGTAAAGGCTAATGCGAATGCAAATATAAATTATATATATATATATATATATATATGTACACACATAATGCTAAACATCATGTTCATGATGTAGTCTCCCACATGCTGTTTTAATAACTACACTCATCCTGAACGAGTGTGTGATTGTGACACACACCTATTTGAAGGTCACGTTTCTGTAATATATAAAAAACGAATCCAATATAAATCATGTCAGAACCTTTTCCACCCTGCATACGTGGGCACACCCTTTAATAATTGGTGGTTTGTTGTGTTCAGAATGACATTCAGTATCATGTTCAAAAGCATTTATCATGCAGCTGTCATCAATGGAATGATTATGATGGTTGATCATAATCATTTCATTGATTTCCTGTTTCTGTAAGATTTTCTTAACCTATTTTTGGTTCCATCTGACTGCTGAAGAGCTTGGTGAAGAGATTACAATGCATACATAATATCTTACTTGTTAAAATGTATTGATCAGGAGAGGGGTGTAAATCATTAGATGTCGCATGGAACACTCTAAAGGTCATCATTAACAAACAGAGCGATTGGAGCACCACAAGACAAGAACTTAGCACAGAGGCTGCCAAGTGACCTACAGCAAGGAGCTGCAGGAACATCTGAGACGTACTGATTACTCTCTCTCTGTATGTGACAACAATCTCTCATATTCTTCATGTCTGGGATGTAGGACGACTAGACAGAAGCTCTTTCTCACTGAAAACATCCAAACACATCTAAATCACTTCAAACCATGTGGCAAATGTGTTATGGTCTGATGAGACCAATTCTAAACATTTGGTATAAAACACATCAACAAATGATCACCATAACTACAATGCAGCATGGTGGTGGTAGCATCATGAGCTGCTTTTCTTCTGCTAGAACTGAGGCGTTTATCAAGCTGGTGGAAATCATGAATAGCTACAAATACCAAATGATTTTAGTGTGAAAGATTCAGGTGTCTGCTAGAAAGCTGAAAATAAACATTTCACCTTTCAGCACAACAGTGATCCAAAGCACATCCAGAAAGTACAACTTAACCAAAAGTAGATGAAGGTTTCTGAATGGGTGAGCCAGAGCCCTGACCTGATTCACACTAAACATCTTTACATCCTATAATTCAGTAACATGTAGAACTGTCTTTATCAGTAAATATTATAAGCCTATCACAATGTTTTAGGGAAATTCTGGCCCACTCTTCTTCACTCTGAGGCACCGCTCTTAAGATCTCACCACAGCATTTTAATGGGCTTGAGGTCTGGACATTGACTTGGCCATTTCAACACCTCCGTTTTTTCTTCTTTATCTTTTAGATGTCGATTTGCTGGTGCACTTGGGATCGTTATCCTGTTGCCGGATCCAATTTCAGCAGATAAAATCACATGTATTTGAAGAATATTCTGGTATAAAGTGGAGTTCATCGCTGTCTCAGAGCCTGTGGCTGCAAAACAAGCCTAGATCATCACCTCTCCTCCACCACGTCTGACAGTTATGAGGTGTCTGTGCATGATAGACAGGTCATACCAGTCTTTTCCTCACTGTGATGTCATGAACATTTAATGTGCTTACAGAAGGCACATGATCACATGGTCACATAGTTCTTGTTTTTTTCTTGATATCTCTAATCTTTAAATGGCCGGGCTTGGACTGAATTTGTTGGCATGCCTGATACTGGAAGATTAGCAGTTGACATTCCCTGTATGTGAATTCCCTGTATTTATCTCACTGTAGAATGGTAACTTTAAAATTGTTTGGAGATGGTGTTATAACCCTGAATATCTGTGCTCCAGATCACCAACTTCCAAAAGTCCTGCTCTTATAGTCAAACTTCTTTATGATGAACTAATTTTGTTTATTTCATTGACACATGGCTGATATTCACTCTCTTAATGATTGCACTCTTGCATTTTCCTAAGCTGGAATTGGAATATGCAAAAAAAAAAAAAAAGCTCCACTGTGCTGAAATGTAATATGTGGCAATAATAAAGGCATCTTCTTCTTCTTCCTTTTTTAATGATGTGGAAGTAGAAATGATGCACTTATTTTCCTCGCTGGGAGGAATATCCACATATTAAAATCTGGTGTGATTTTTGTTTTGTGGACCATACCTGTGTAAAAAAAGTCTTGTCTGTGTTATCATGTGCTACTAAGCCTTGTTTTCCCTTTTCTCATGCACATTACATAACTACAATGTACAGAAGCAAACAATAGAAAATGAGCACAATGGTACAGTGGGACATTTCTGAAGTTGTAGATGTAACGACTGTCGATTCTAAAGCAGTATTGCTAAAGCACCTACCCGAAGGCCACATATTTTTTGTCCATCCACAGGGCTGGCTGCAGTGTGATATAGAACTGAGAGCTGTTAGTGTGGGGACCTCGGTTAGCCATGCCCAGGATGCCTCGCTTGTTGTGAGACACAGAGAAATTCTCATCTGGGAACAAGTCAACAGTTGCTGATTATATGGTCAGCCTTTAGAAAATTCACATACAGTTCTAGAATTTTTTTTTTCTTTAGCTCATTCTATTTGATTTTTTTTGTCATAAATTTTTTTTTGTCTGTCATAACCACCTATAGCCAAACTAAAAGCTTTTCTATGATAATTAATGATGCTTTTATTTATTTATGATGCTAACACTACCCCTATATTACAGGGTATAATATGAGGGTATAATATTAAATCTTCTTATATATATATATATATATATATATAAAATAATGCAGAAACCCAAATTAGCAAATTATTTACTTATTATTGTCTGTATATGAATTATCATAGAAACAATTATGTTTTTAAAGGCTTGTGGCTAAACGCTGCATGGATAATAATCCTTTACCTTCAAACGTTGGGCCATAGATGGACTCCCCACCATTGCCACTGCTTTGTAGTGTAATATCTGTAATACAGGAGAAAAATATCAAATCTAATTGATTTTTGCTTATTTTGTTTTGCAGTGGAAGTACAAATCTAATGAGTATAGTACCTCCTCCCTGCACCCAGCCATTGGGTACAACTCTGTTGAATAAGGAGTCCTTATAACAAAGTGTGAGTCGGCTTGGAGAGATGCCGGACTCTCCAGTACACAGGGCTTTAAAGTTTTCGCATGTCTTTGGACAAAGATCTGAAAAAAGCTGAGGAAAACACAAACATCTGCAGATTGTTGAAATGTTTTAAAAATGGATCAAATTAACTGTAGAGTTCAGACAGACAGTGAACCCTTAAGTAGATCTTACCTCAAACAGCAATCGTCCAATTGCCTCTTCTCCAATCACAACATCCATATATACAAATATATGCTGTAAAGATAGATGGCAAGCATGACTACAGCATACTAGAGTATTAAATATTTACATTTACACCATTTGGCAGACGCCCTTATCCAGAGTGACTTACATTCATCTCATTTTATACAACTGAGCACATGAGGATTAAGGGCCTTACTCAAGGGCCCAGCAGTGGCAGTTTGGAGGTCCAAGTATTCGAGCCCACAACCTTCCAGTCAGTAGTCCAACACCTTAACCACTGAGCAACTATTTCCCTATATGCAGCAAGATATTACACCACTGCCCTCTACTGTTTTAGCATATGTTGCTTGCAGCTGGTGTGTGTGAACAGCATATTGTTGACTGATTAAAAATACAATGACTAGGATTTTTTATTACACATATTACAAAAAAAGCCACTCTGACAATCCTGTAATAGTAGTAATTTACTCTCAGTGCTCAAAAGTGTCTGAGAACATAAGAGAGAGAGAGAGAGAGAGAGAGAGAGAGAGAGAGAGAGAGAGAGAGAGAGAGAGAGAGAGAGAGAGAGACAGAGAGTGAGACAGAGAGAGAGAGAGAGAGAGAGAGAGAGAGAGAGAGACAGACAGAGAGAGAGAGACAGAGAGAGAAACAGAGAGAGAGAGAGAGAGAGAGAGAGAGAGAGAGAGAGAGACAGAGAGTGAGACAGAGAGAGAGAGAGAGAGAGAGAGAGAGACAGACAGAGTGAGTGAGACAGAGAGAGAAACAGAGAGAGAGAGAGAGAGAGAGAGAGAGAGAAAGAGAGAGAGACAGAGAGTGAGACAGAGAGAGAGAGAGAGAGAGAGAGAGAGAGAGAGAGAGAGACAGACAGAGTGAGTGAGACAGAGAGAGAAACAGAAAGAGAGAGAGAGAGACAGAGAGTGAGACAGAGAGACAGAGAGAGAGAGAGATAGAGAGAGAGAGAATAAAACAGTCAGAGTGAGCAGAAATATAATACTATAAGAGGAATTGTTTTTAGGGCTGATGCTGTAAGTTTTTCCTTGCAGATAAACTTAGCCAGTTATTTGTTCTCTAATTCAATAGGAAGCTTGTGAATGATAGTCACCCTATTTATCCTTGTTCATTGGTTTGTTTCTGCTGTCTAGTACTTGTTTTAGGATCAGAATTAAATCTAATAAAGTGCAGACAGTGTGTATTTGATATAGCGACCCGTTTCTATTGTTTCTATTGCAATGGCAGATCATGCCTGTACATCAGAGATGTGTGGGCATCAAGTGTCACCTTTCTTCCATCCTGAATGTTCTGAGCTAATTACACATCTTTTGTGTAGATTTTACATCAGTGGTTAATAAAATGAGCTACAGATAGATAACAGATAGCACGAATAAAGCATTTTTTCATAGTATAACACCTGTACAAATCGCTTTATTAAAATTATAACATTTAAAACCTGTTGGCTAGGTAAAAAAGCAATAAATAAATAAAACAAAAGGGGGGACTACAAATTCTTAACGTCCTGAAAGTCTATTTTCATCTGATGAACACTCCACATCCACAATAATACAAAAAATACAACAAAATAAACAAATTCTAATCCTTTCAAGTAACTTACCACATAATATCAAGCATATTGTTCTCAGTGGACAATTTAAACTATTTTAGTAGCCTTCTTATGTTGTCTTTTATGAGTATTGAACCTCCCGTTTCAAAACCATGGACATTCCCAGCATTTGGCAGATGCCCTTATATCCAGAGCAACTTACATTATCTCAGTTTTATACAACTGAGCTATTAAGGGTTAAGGGCCTCGCTCAGGGGCCCAACAGTGGCCCTTGGTGAACCTGGGATTGAACTCACAACCTTCCGATTGGTAGCCCAACACCTTAACCACATTAATATTGGCCCGTTCTCCTTTTGTTGCTCTAATAACCTTCACTCTTCTAAGAAGGCTATTTACTAGAGTTTAGGAAAGTATCTGTAGGGATTTTCCTGTACAAGAGAACAACATGTCATGCACAAGAGTCTCTGTCTCAGGTCACGCCAGGACTTCTACACTGCTCACTACTAGTTTGACTAACACCAGATATTTACCCCTGTGCTGAGCAGGTGTTTGGTGTAACACTCCTGCGCGAGCGCCATGTAAAGCGCTTGTGGACGGTAGAAGGTGAAGGTCCACTGTGTCTCCGCCCAACTGCACAGCCGCTTCTCATCACCCAGTAAACTGTGGTTCAGGAAGCACAAGACGTTACCGCAGTACTGCCACATCTCCCCTCTGAGCTCCTGTCACGACAAGACGGCGTTTTAATCACGTCAGACTAACCCTAAATAAATAAGTATAACATTTACAGCATGTAGCAGACACTCTTATCCAGAGTGCATTACTTTTTTTAAGGGCCTTGCTCAGGGGCCCTGTAGTTGCAACTCACTGGACCTGGGATTCGAACCAATGACCTTCCGATCAGTAGTCGAACACCTGAACCACTGAGCTACCACATCACACAAGGATAACACGATGATCGGATCTTACCTTTCTTTTATTGGTTATATAGTCATGCCAGTCACATTCAAGCAAAGGGCGAATGGTAGGATCAGCAAACGAAGCTGGGAATTTGTGTTTCAGTCCCTGTGTTAAAATGAGACATTTTATTTTACTACACAAAAGAGAATAGAAACAAACAAACAAACAAACAAACAAACAAACAAACACACCCTTTTTTTCTCATTTACGCACGTAAAATAGATATAAATAGTCGTAAGAATTTACCTCAGCAACACTTTTAGCCGCATGAAAATTTTGCGTTTTTAACAAACCAACAATTTCCAACTTTATTTCAAATGTCATGTTGAACTGTTGTCCAAATGAACCGGCTAGTAAACGAGACCGCGTTTCTATGGTAACCGCGCACACCGGCGCGCTAAGATGACGTAAGAGCCTCGTTCGGTGTATACAAAACAAATCAGAAGTAAAAATTGTGCAAAGTATCGCAAGTGGTCTGTTTTTTATAATAAACAACAAAAAAGAAGGGTTTCATTTGGCTTGAAAAAAAGATTTTTATTTATGCTACAGCTAGAAAAATGAAAGTATAATATAGTAAAGTATAGTTTCTAACATTGTATTGGGTTTAAAAAGTGTTTGTTTGTTTGTTTGTTTGTTTGTTTGTTTGATCAAATTAAACTTAGTGACAAGTTTAATCAATCCGATTTGTAACCCTACTGACTGTCAAAGTTTGCCTGTGATGCTTGTATGCCATCACACCCTTGTAATTCTGTTCAATTTTATTTAAGTGCACTTAAACATAGATAATTATCACAAAGCAGCTTTATAGAAATCCAAATATGAGTTAAGAATGAGATAGTGGCAAGGAAAAACTACCTGAAATGACACGAGGAAGAAACCGTGAGATGAACCAAACGCCAAAGGGAACAAAGATTGTACAACTTGTAATGGTTTATCACACACTGCACTTTATTTATGTATTTAATACAATAATCTATCTGTTACCACTGGATACCATCCGACGCACATCCATGACATTTATGTATCTGTACAATCTGTTGCACCTTAACATATTTTATATATAATATATATTTATACATATATATATACGAGTACATATTGCATATAATGTATAGTGCTACTGTAAGTATGTCTATTAGTACACTGTGTGTACTGATTATGTATTAGCATAATTCTCACATTTGCACATTTTCACCTGTTAATTTCACCTGTATGTTAATTGTTTCTGCAATTTCTGGAGCACGCTTTGGTGCTGTGGTGATGTGACAATAAAAGTGACTTGACTTGACTTGACATGCATCACATTATTGTGCGGTGTGAAGAGACTGATAATCATTCATAATGCACGCTAAGTGGTGGTGACGTAGGAGAACCTATCGGCCATGTAAGGAGAGCCACGGTAGAGGATATGCTTTCTCTGCCTTCTTGTTATAGTTTTGTTATTTATTTCTGTATTTGTGACGCTTATTAAGGGCTAAACCCCTCATGTATGAAGGAAGCGAGTTGCCTGTACACCTGCCATTAAACGTGTGAATTGCAGACTCTTCGTCTTCGAGCTCTTTCGTTTCCTGGAAATTCGAGTTATCTGTGTCAAAGCGTTACAATTGGCGCCCGAACAACTTAAAGCTGGATCCGTCATCTACGTGGAATTTGCATTGATTATAACAAAGAAATTACACGAATTTGAGGAGAACCGTCAGTGTTTATTCAGCATCACTGACGGAGACTGGCGAGACTAGCTTGCTAACGCTGTGTGGCACGTGTGCGAGGGGTTTGTGTAAGTGGATTATTCAACCTTTTTTTTTTTTCTTTTTTCTTTGTTCTTTGCTACACGGAGGACGACAGATTATGTTGAAACCTTTGAAACTTTGTTATTCATTGGAGATTTTTGTGTTGTTGTTGTTGTTGTTGTACACTAACGGTCGCGTTTTTGTACTGTGAAAGTCCAGTTGGAGCGGAGAATTATTTTGGTAATTTTTAGGAGCGATTCAACTGCTAACTTTCTCAAATGTGGACATTTTGCTCATAAACTCTTTGGGATACTTAGAGTTAAGTCTGACTCACGCACTCAAACCTGCTTTTTTTTTTCACAAGCTGACATTTGTGGTGGATTTCTGTGCATTCGAACTGGATTTTGATTATAATGAGGAAACGATCCACTTTTTTTTTTCATTCAGAAATGAACTTCCTTATGTTAGACTCAAGGTTAATTCCTTACTTTTGGACACATTTGAAGGATTTAGTGACTCCATGAACATTTTATTCAATTTAAAACAATGTCTTCTTTTGATTTGGGTCTATTCAGGATAAACTAAGCTTGCATAATATGATACTGTGAAAAGGTGTGGTTTTAATACCACTACAAATATAAAGTTTGGGGTTGTTGTAAGATTATTGGATTTTGTTGAAGATTTTATTCATGGTGTGTGCAGTCTATTAACAGTTTATACATTTATGGGGTACATTAATAATTTTTGTTGTTGCTATACTACTTCAGGTTGAAATTCTGCAAGCTGAGGTATCGGTGCTCCAGCAGTACCTTAGTGATTCTCTTGAGTTGCAGCGAAGCATCCTAAGATGCTTTGGACCCCCTTGTAACAACACCTCTAGAGCGTCACATACTCGACTACCTCCTTTGGCTAGCTCAACGCCATAATCCTAAAATTACGTCTGAGGTGAAGAAATATGTAACCTCCTGCACAGTTTGTCAACTGACTAAGCCAAGTCAGAAAAAGCCTGCTGGCCTTATGGTCCCAATTCGTCCCCAGAAAGCTTGGGAGTATGTTGGCATTGATTTCGTTGGTCCTTTACCACACACCTCCTTTGGTAATGCTTACATTTTGGTATTGGTTGATTACTTTTTAAAGTGGGTTGAGATCAGGGCAGTAAGAGAAGCTTTGGCCCAAGTTGCGGCATGCAAATTGCTGAGTGAAGTGTTTTCTCATCATGGGACCCCCACTTACGTAATTTCAGACAGGGGTTCTCCTTTTGTGAGTGACCTGTACAAGAGGCTGTCCACTGCCTTGGAAACAGAACATAAGCTCACAACTGCATATCACCCGCAGACAAATGCCACGGAACGGGTGAACCGGGCTCTCAAGATGGCAATTCGGTGCTACGTGGATGATAAACACACTACCTAGGACAGATATATCCCACAAATCTGCTTTGCACTGAGAACACATGACCACATGAGAGCTCAGGTCAAACCCCAACCATGATGTTAATTGTGAAAGAGTTGGACACCCCATTGAGCCTGGTCACTCAGCCTGTCTGGAATGGAATGGAGGAGCCTGACGTCCCCTACTCTGAGCGCTTATGGTTGTCGTTTCGGGAAGTATATGACCACGCAAGGGAAGTACTGAAGTCCAGTCATGACAGACAGAAGCTGCACTATGACAACAGACACCGGTCTGTTTCTTATAGCATTGGTGACCTTGTCAGATTGAAAACCCACCCTAAATCAGATGCTTTGACCAATTTTACAGCTAAACTAGCACCTGTGTATTCTGGTCTGTATTCTGGTGTGAACTATAGACTTGTGAAGTTTTACACTAGAGTGTACGCTGGAGTTTTTTATCAGGTGAATATGCAGCCTTTCCACACTGAATCATCCTATGAAATGCTAGCAGACATTCAGCTGGGGCCACGGATGAGGTGGGACCAACCCCAAGATCAATGCATTTCTCGTCCTAACGAGACTGTCTTTGACGGTGATGATTTTGCTGGCAATTCTCATGACATGACCAGAGATCACAGGAGAAGTACTAACATTTCTGTCTTTGACATTGACACATCTACACATTTTACACAACTCACATGCTGATCTGCAGGGCCATTGCTAAAATCTCAGACCTAGACTGGCCCCTAGAATCACCACAGGGTGGTTAGACAAGAAATGGACTAACAAAAAAAAATTGGACCTTAATGTTCTGAGAGTTTATCATTTAAATGTTCCTAATAAGTTGATCACTTCTGGAAAAAGAATAAGATCTACAGTGTATGGTCTTTGTTAGAGAGTTTTCATGTGTTATCTAGCATTAGAACAAAAACAAAAAAATGTTGGCTTACATGTATGGTTTAGTTACGCAGGATTATTTTCTATGTGATGTATCTTTGAAGCGTATACCATGTAATGTGTAGCTTGTACTGACATGTATGTCAATTATTATTGTCTGTGCAGCATGTTCTTATGTTGTGTACAGCTGGGGACAGCCTTTTTCTTTCCAGCATGGAATCTGTAACGGCCAAAACTATGTTTTACATGCAACACATTATTGTGCGGTGTGAAGAGACGTAGGAGAACTTATCGGCCATGTAACGAGAGCCACGGTAGATGATGTGGTTGCTCTGCCTTCTTATTATAGATTTATTTATTTCTGTATTTGTGATGCTTATTAAGAGCTAAACCCCTCATGTATGAGAGAAGCGCATTGCCTGTACACCTGCCATTAAACGTGTGGATTGCAGACTCTTTACCCTCGAGCTCTTTCAATTCCTGGAAATAGCGAGTTATCTGTTTTGAAGGGTCACAAACTGTAGAATTATACATTAGCATGTTAGCAACAAAGTCATTTTGTTACAAAGTTAGTATTAAGAACAAAGTCATTTTGTTCATCAACGTTAGTGAATTAGGTTCTATAGTATCCAAGTGAAGTAATACTTTCAATTATAAATGAGACTTTGGAAGAAACTGCCTTGGGTAAGTGATTAAAAACTAGGCTGTCCACAGCCATCTTAAGGGTATCTGCGTGGAAACATACACAGCAATAAGAGAGGGAGAGAGAGGAGAGAGGGAGAGAGAGAGAGAGAGAGAGAGAGACACAGAGGGAGTGAGAGAGACAGAGAGGGAGAGAAAGAGACAGAGAGAGAGTGAGAGAGAGAGAGACAGAGAGAGACAGAGGGAGAGAGAGAGAGACAGAGAGGGAGAGAGAGAGAGACAGAGAGGGAGAGAGAGAGAGAGAGAGAGAGAGGGAGAGATGAGTAAAGAAGGAGTGAGGGCAGATTATTAGGGATGTTTCTGTCCTATAGATTTTACTATAAGATAAAGTATATTGTGTGCAAAGAGGAAGCAGGGATTCTAGCAGGACTGTCTAAAATGAAGAGCCAGAAGGCAACACAGGCATGAGGATACACTGAATAATTAAGTAGCATGTCAGCTTCAACAAACATGACACTGCTGATTTTCATTTGAAGAAGCCCAGAAAACTCCTTAAAAGGGGATTTTCACACAGCTAAAATCCAACTTGCTCAAAATGAAAGTCATTCTGTCTCACATGTCTACCACTGAAAAAATATTAATCAACAGCCCCTGAAAGGCCAAAATCTGGAACCAAATTAAGGTTAATGAAGAAAATGGCTTCATATTGAGGCAATATGCAACCCATCCTCCTAATCCAATTTTTAATTTATTTATTTATTTATTTATTTAATCTATTTATTTTAGCTTGCTTTAATTTTTTTTCCTATATAATAATTCTTAATATAATAGTTAATATTATATTACTGGGTTTCAGAAAATATTAAAAAGGTTTTGTGAGTTTAATTAATAGTATACAAACACTTGACAGCGTAATCCATATTTAAAAGTTACAACAATTACTCATTACAATCTTATGCTAATTAATCTTCTTATGCATAAATTTAACACACAGTCAGAGGCCATTAGGACGTGAACATTTTGGATAGAGCTACTGTATAAGAAAGCTTACTTCTAGCTGCTTGTCATTTGGTAGTAGTAGTAATATTTATTTATTTATTTATTTATTTATGTACGTTTTTCTGTTTTGACAGTTTATATTTATTCATTCATTTATTCAATTTCTGTTTAATTCCTTTACACATTCTTCAAATGAATTAAGCTGGTGTTCATCTGCCTTTGCTAATCTTGCTTAACACCAAACATTACCTTAGTATACACAGAGAAGTCACCATTTATATCTGTAAACTGATAAGGATCAGTCAATATGACAGTAAAGATGGGGAACACAAAAAGGACACGCAGCTCTGATATAGAGCATTTTTTCCCACCTGGTTTCCAAACATTGTTTTACTTTAGATATTCCCTTGCAGGTTTCACATCTGGCTTGCAAATTAGGGATCAATTTGGATGTGAGTTATAATTTACATTCTTAATTTATATATTAGGGAGGCACGGTGGCTTAGTGGTTAGCACGTTCGCCTCACACCCCCAGGGTTGGGGGTTCGATTCCCACCTCCACCTTGTGTGTGTGGAGTTTTCATGTTCTCCCCGTGCCTCGGGGGTTTCCTCCGGGTACTCCGGTTTCCTCCCCCGGTCCAAAGACATGCATGGTAGGTTGATTGGCATCTCTGGAAAATTGTCCCTAGTGTGTGATTGCGTGAGTGTGTGTGTGTGTGTGTGTGTGTGCCCTGTGATGGATTGGCACTCTGTCCAGGGTGTATCCTGCCTTGATGCCCAATGACGCCTGAGATAGGCACAGGCTCCCCCGTGACCCGAGGTAGTTCAGATAAGCGGTAGAAGATGAATGAATGAATGAATGAATGAATTTATATATTTCTTGTAAAGCTGATTTATAACAATTGTTAAAGGTGCTATACAACAAATTTTTATATAAATTGAACATTAGAACCACCTGTCTGATATTGTAACCATATTTCAGATACGTAATTAGCCAGAATTTGTATTTTTATTGCGCTGCTCCACACCTATACAGTTGCACATTACCAATTAAATATGTAGTGTTGTTCAAATCTAGACGAGACGCAAATGTACCATCACGTGTTTTTTGTGTTGCAAACACTGATGGTACATATATGGTTTCATAGATGGCCTCAGCAATCTAGTACACTAGAGGCACACAATCAAAGGTTGACAAGCACTCTTGTATGTTATGTAAGAGTTAAATTTATATTCAGACCTGTGTGTTTTGCATAGAGTATCATTATAAATATCTGTTCTCCTTCTTTGACAGTTAGATGTCTAACTAACTAAGCGGTTTGATGAGGTACATTTCAGTACCTCATCAAACTGCTGCTATTACATAAGTATGTATATGTTTATTTGAACCATCTCTGTTTACAATTTCTCTAGTTTTGCACAATGTATAGTATAATATAAAGTATGTACACTGGTCTGCGTTATTTTGTGTATTTTCCTGTAGTGTATTGTATTGTCTGTCTGCACTCTCTTTTGCACTGTTTGCATTAGGTTGCATTTTATGTGGATAGGACAAATTATTTTGAGTCCTTAGCTATGTGTTGTTTTATGTAGCTTTATGTCATTTTATGTAGCACAATGGACCTAGAGAAACACAGCTATATATGGTTTAAATGACAATAAAAACCTCTTGAATTGACATGATGGTGATGTATAGTATATGGCTGTATCCAAGACATCTAGCTTCATTTAAATGCTACATACTTATTAGCTATTATTATAATTATTAGCTGTTAAACACAAAGATCGAGAGATCTAGGTTTGAAAAATATGATATCTAAGATTTCCCAAACCTAGCTTCAGATCAAAGGCACTGGCTAAGTATTTAGCATGATCTATTCATTCATTCATCTTCTACCGCTTATCCAAACTACCTCGGTGTCATCGGGCATCAAGGCAGGATACACCCTGGACGGAGTGCCAACCCATCACAGGGCACACATGATCCCCCTAGCATGATCTAATTTTATGTAAAATAGAATACAAAAAAAAAGTTTTTGAGAATTTCTACATTTTTCATTTTCTTAATTTTCTTGACAGACTTCAGAATGGTTGAAGTGATGACAGCTACTGTAGATGAGTTAAGCCTGTTTTCTGCTCTCTGACCTCGGCTCTGAACTGTCATTGCTTAACTAGGCCTGTTCTGAGACTTTGAGCTATGTTGTGAGAAGTGAGCAACTAAAATGCCAGAGTTGCCCTCAAGATACTCCAGATGTCTTTAAAACCCACACTGTTTTGAGAGCACCAACTAGACTTTGAGGCTCTAATCCCATATTTGAGGGATTGTAGTCTTAAGCAAAATGCTGCATTAGGTTTGTCTAATTAAATTAATAAACTGGAAACCTGAGTCCTGGACAACAAAGCACGTGATATACACAAATGCACAGTGTGTGAATTACTAATTCTCCTAAAATTGAATTCAAATTCAATTCATATTTATTTGTATAGCGCTCTTTACAGTTGACAGTCTCAAAGCAGCTTTATAGAACATAAACATATATATACAAATATGAATATAATATAAAGAATATAAAAATTAATATAATACAAAATTCAAGATTAATATGTGTATATATATATATATATATATATATATATATATATATATATATATATATATATATATATATATGTATGTGTGTGTGTGTGTGTGTATATATATGTGTGTGTGTGTGTGTGTGTGTGTGTGTGTGTGTTTGTATTTATCCCCAAAGAAAAAGTCTGAGGTGACAAACTCCCTTGAATGGTAAAGGAGGAAACCTTGAGAGGAACCAGACTCAAAGGGACACCAGACATACTGTAGTGGATGAAGGATCCATAAGCAACGTTTATTCCGAATACTAAGAGCAAGAGAACAAATCCAAACCACCAGGCAAGGTCAGGAAATACAGGCACAGAAATGGATAACCAGGAAGTCAGAAAATTGAATCAGCAAGTTGGAGATACTCAGTAAAAATGTCAATATTTGGCCACCTTAATACAGGCATGTAAACAAGAACTCATTCAAAAAAGCTACTGATTTCAGGACGATGGAACAGGAACTAATTTCTGCAGCACTGTGTTATCAGCATTACTGCACCACATAAATAGTTTCAAAATGTATTTTTATTTACTGGGTGAACTAAGTGTGTGGCTGAAAGAGATGGTCAGAACAGAGGAAGAGGAACAGCTGCATTTTGCTTTTGTTGTGCTAATAAAACTATGTAACTGGCTTTTAATCAGCTGCCATTTATTTTCTATTAAATAAACATTTCAGTTAATAGACCAGCTCATGTTTTTCATTCTGTTACAGACAAATGCAGCATTCGGACGTATGATGAATGGTGCATAAACACCAAAACTGTTCCGAGTGTTTAGCCGAGAGTAAAGAGTTTATAATTAGTGTGTTACTTGGCAAATATTCTGCTAATTGATGCTGAAGAACTATATTACTGGGCATTAGAATGATTCTTTGTTTGCGATAAATTATTGGAAAATTTTTTGTTGTGTTTATTTTAAGAAACATGGACTATATAAACAAGGTTTATATAGTAATCATTATATAAAACCAGTTAACTCTGTGAAGTGCCTAATAACATCGTCACCTCTAATAAAATTACTGTAAACTACGGCTTCTAGGCATCATGAAGCGTTTTCATTTTTTATATTTAACATTCACTTCTGTCTATTTCAAAAAAAGGTGCAGTTTATATATTGCTTACACATTGAAGGGTTTTATTTAGGTTTTGAGATGCTGCTTCAGTCTTTATACAGTTTTATTGGAGTCCTTCAAGGCGAGAAACCTGTGAAGCTTATGTTTAAAATCAACAGGAAGTTCATGAGGGGGTTTGTACTTCTGGGTCATAGTGGAACTCAGATAGACGATGAGTTGACAGTCATCCTCATACTGAAGCAACTTCTTCTTGTACATTTTCTGAGTGTAGGTGGATGTTCTCTTATAAGCTGTGTAAAAGAGTTGAAAATGAGAAAACTATATATTTAAAAAGAACACACAAAGACTTTAAATTTGGCAAAGCTGGATTTGCTTTCTCATGTCCACCGAAGACTAAAAATCTAAAACTAAATCATTACCTTTAAGATATAAGACCAGGTAGAGTACAGCAGATTTCTTCACGCTGAGGTACGGGAACTTTGGCTTGAGGTTGCCCAACTCGGTCAAGCCTCTAATGATGGCTCTAGCTACTCCCTTGGATGGAAAATGCACACAAATGATAGTTGATACTGAATTAAAACAAAGCATGACTGAGACCTACATAATCCAAAAACCTTCATAAACCTTACTCTGTAAAATAAAGCCTGGTACACACCATAATCTTAGTGAACAGTTTGTGAAAAAAATATCATAACATAAAAATGTCTCTTATTTACCTGTTCCAAATAACCCAGCATTGGCAGAGAGGTCAGCTGTACTGGTTCCCCTATTGGTGGAAGTTTATGAGGGAGTTTCTGGTTCCAGTAAGTGTCAGGTGAACTGGAATCAGGTACAAAAATATTTTTATTCACCAATTACCCAAAACTATTGCATCTAGACTGGGATTATGAGATTTTCTAGCTTTTCTATCAACCTTCTTTTTTTTTTACTCACCGTAGAAACTTGTGTTGTTTCTCCTCGGTCTCAAAAATGTAGATCTTCTCCTGGTATTCTACTGCAAAGTCCACATTCCCACGAACCAGGGCTTTGTAC
This sequence comes from Tachysurus vachellii, assembly GCF_030014155.1. NCBI lineage: Eukaryota > Metazoa > Chordata > Actinopteri > Siluriformes > Bagridae > Tachysurus > Tachysurus vachellii. The sequence continues at coordinate 34,000,010 of NC_083462.1, forward strand.
CTTCACAAGAAGGAAGATGGTATAAAAAGTATACATTCTGATTACCATGAGATAACACTTCCTCTATTATCTTAATTTACAATTTACTCATTTCACAAACTGACAACACCGACTTGGTTATGTTTATGTGGGTTTATTTTAAGTATTAATATAAGCAGCAGGGGGGTACGGTGACTTAGTGGTTATCACGTTCGCCTCACACCTCCAGAGTTGGGGGTTCGATTCCCACCTCCACCTTGTGTGTGTGGAGTTTGCATGTTCTCCCCGTGCCTCTGGGGTTTCCTCCTGGTACTCCGGTTTCCTCCCCCGGTCCAAAGACATGCATGGTAGGTTGATTGGCATCTCTGGAAAATTGTCCCTAGTGTGTGATTGTGTGAGTGAATGAGAGTGTGTGTGTGTGTGCCCTGTGATGGGTTGGCACTCCGTCCAGGGTGTATCCTGCCTTGATGCCCAATGACACCTGAGATAGGCACAGGCTCCCCGTGACCCGAGGTAGTTCGGATAAGCGGTAGAAGATGAGTGAGTGAGTGAGTGAGAATAAGCAGCAATGGTAAATAAGTGAAAACTAACCGATTTGTTGCATGTATTTACATTTAAAGTGATTATGCATTTGGACACAAAGCTCTAAATTTTTAAAATTAGGTCTAAAATGTTGTGTACATGCTGTACAGACCTCTGCTGGCCATCTAGGTATGTGACTGGACAGAAGCCTTTTAGTTCCACCTGCTGAGGGAAACGACTCTTCACCTGGCTTGCGCTCAGCTTACGGGGAAGAAGCTCAGGAAGGGGCAACTTATGAGGAACATTTGGAGACACAAACTGCTCTGGTGCCTCAAGAAATTTCTATTGTAAGAATAAAATGGCAGAATTATAGAAGTCTTATACACTCTGTAAGTGAGAAAAAAACCTGTGCTACAACAACAACCGTACCGTTTTTCTGTATATCACAATTTCTACCATATTTGCACACTCAGCTTCACGAAGATGATAACTTAAAATGTTGTATAATACTACAACAGCAATGCTTTGATCATTTTTAACGCTTGCTCATATTTCAAAGCTTCCTGAAGGAACAGTTAATATTACATAACATTATCTGTAGAAATATTTCAGATTTTAAATGTTTTATGTGAGATTAGACCTCACCTTAAGATACTCCCTGGAGGCCATTTTGTAGTATCGTCTCCTAAACTCTACAGCCAACTCCAGGGATGTGTCAAGGGAGCAGTCAACCAAGTGGTTATGGAGAGCCAAGCTCACCGGACAGTAATGGCCAAACTCGCCCAGCCGAGACTGAAGCTCACGTGGAGTGATGCACAGACGATGTATGCTGGCAGCCTTGTCTGAGAGAAATGAATATTTTCAGTACTGAGTGAAATACTGGAGAGGAATGATGGGCGGTAAAGATCAATATACAGCGTCAAGGTTAAAAAATGTGTACATAGATAAGTATAGGAAGGATTTTATCCACACATTTTTCTTGAGCTCTCACCTTTACGAATTCTCTTCAGGTAGTTGTGGATACATCGCATACTAATCTTGACTTCTTCCCGAACCCAATGCCACACCCACCAACTGCTTTTGTGTGCATCAACTGGAACCCAGTTTTGGTATTGCTGATGGAAATGTTTCCTGAGCTCACCCACCTCACGCTGAATGCTGTCGTGCACCGGGGATGGCATGTACGGGGGAGGGGGATTACAGCATTACTACACTTAACAGAGTTCACACTTTTTTATCTTTAATTCTTTACTCAATGAATAGATCAAATCTGATAACCAATTAAGAGTCCATTTCATTGAACTAAATATTTATTGTACACACTATCAGACCCAAGTTGCAACATATCCTACACAAAACTCCATATAGGCGTTACTATGATAATTCAGAGGACTCAGACCCATTTGTTTTCATCTGCTCGTTCATGCCTCTCCTCAGCATTTCATCTCTGTTTACTTGCAGCTCGATCACTTGAATAGGAATAATGCGGTGAGCTGCCATTAGGTCAGCCTGTCTTTTGGTCTTGGGAAATCCATCCAGCACATACCTGGGGTGAAGATCAAGCACGTGTCATTTCTATCCTCCGTGAACTTTTCATACCGAAAAGAAATAAAAACCCTTAAAGAACAGTCATGAGATTTCGAGTTTGTGATGGTTGCCTACGCGGCCAAGTGCAAATTTCCAGAGATGGGCAATCTTCCAGAGATGCCAATCAACCTACCATGCATGTCTTTGGACCGGGGGAGGAAACCGGAGTACCCGGAGGAAACCCCCGAGGCACAGGGAGAACATGAAAACTCCACACACACAAGGCGGAGACGGGAATCGAACCCCCAACCCTGGAGGTGTGAGGCGAACGTGCTAACCACTAAGCCACCGTGCCCCCGTCTATTAATTCAGTTCAATTCCATTTTATGTGTATAGCACGTTTATAATGGACTTTGTCTCAACTTTACAGAATATAGAAATTTAGAATAGAAATGACAACATTTAAAGTGAATATTTATCCATTTTGGACAATAGACATTAAATCATAATGCTCCAACAGCTTTAGACTCTGCAGTAACTAGGGGGAAGTGTTTTCTCAGTGGCACCCTGCAGGTTTGAGATTTTTAAATAACCTTAACGTCAATAAATATACTAACGAAAAATATCACAAAACACAATCAGTATTGATCATGATTTCAAATTATTATCATGTCTAGATCTAGTTTCTCCAGAAACAATATAAAGCTGTAAGTAGTCTTGTGAGTGAAATGGATCATTACCCTCGTGTGCTGCAGACTAAATTCAACAGGACCACTTCTAGGCACTGAATGGTCAGTTCGTCGGGCATAGTCAAGCCTTCAATACTCAAGCATTTCTGCATCTCTCTGGCAAGCTCTGTATTGCCTTGGATACTTAGCACTGTCTGCATTACACCGTCGATGGATAGGTGTGCCAGTCCATATTCACGGGCAAACATCCGAGCAACTACACGACACGACATACAGGAACAGCCAGAAACAAGAAAAACAGTTTGTAAATGTGTGTTGTACGCATGCTTTTAACACCCGTTATTTTGCTTAAAATCATTGACCATAATGTTTAACCAAGCTATATCGCACCATGCTGACTGTACATCATCAAAAGCAATGCTCACTGACCTGTGGTTTTTCCAGATTTCGGACTACCAATGATGGCTATTTTTATGGGCAGAGGAGGGTTGGGTTTGGGCTGACGGAGGTATTTCATAGGGTTGATCATGAAGCTGTTGCGCGTCTCCTTGGAGGCAAAGAAGTAAACGAAGTTGTGGAATAGTACAGGGAAACTAGGCTTAAGGGGGTCCTGTATATGTTGGATCGGTTCTCCCTCTGCATACTATATAGACATAGAAATAAAAATAATAATTAGTTATTGTTATAGCCTTTGTACATACATGTATATAAGAAGATTTCTGGAGAATTTAGATCTAGAACCTTCACTTATATTTGGTGTTTTTATTTCTATGTAAACATTATATACATTTAATATAGCTTCTCAATGCTTATTTCTCTATCATTTTAGTTTTGTATACATATCTTTGTTCTTTGTTAAATTTCACAAATTTGCAGTGATTAACATGACCAATAAAACTAGGATTATTCATGCAGCAGAATGTTTCAGTCATATTGCAGTTCACTTTTATAGCCTGATTTTTTGAGGCTTAAAGTGTTTCTAAACTCCAAATCTGCGTCCCTTTGTGTTATGATGGCTGCCAGAAATAGTCATTAAAATGCTAATAAATAAAATAGCATATTTAATGGATTAAATAATAAAATAGATGAGAATAGATATTCTGATTTTAAGTTTCTATTTCAACAAAACAGTAAAAAAAAATGAATAAAACTGAACCTGGGAGAGGAATCGTCCATAGTTGAATTGTTCACTTTATTTAGATAACTTGCTAAAGCTACCAACAGTTTTTTTTCATGAGTCGGAATGTGTGTGTGTGTGTGTGTGTGTGTGTGTGTGTGTGTGTGTGTGTGTGTGTGTGTGTGTGTAAATACTGACTAAGGAAGTCAAGCAAGACGCCTGTAATCAATACAGAATCAGTATTCACAGCTGGATATGTGATGTATGAAGCCATATATCAGGTAATTCTACATTTTCTATTGAATGTCCTGATCAACTTCATCATAACTTCATCATAATCCATCACTAACCCTGATAGGATCCCAACACCCAAAGGCACTGTAGTACTTGTAAGAGGAGTACAGGAGTTTCTGAGCAGTGGCATAGTTGACAGGATGACACCTTTGGAACAGAGCTTCCCTGTTCTCCACCATGGGCTTGACTTGCTTTACTAGCTGAGTGCGCACAATGTGAGGCTTCCGGCCAGCGCTGACTGTAAGGTGAGGAATGCGGTTTTCAGCCAGAAGTTCCTGACAGAAACGTGGGAGTACGGGTTCATTTTGTACATGTGTCTAGATTCATATCTGAATAAAATCAGGATTATGTTCTACCTTTTTTAATTTCTGTTAATATTTACCAGCATCGTGTTGAGGTTGCTCTCATCCTTTTCAAACCTGTCACTGATCTCTGTTCCTATCCGATTCTCTGCACTGGCTTCGGTCTCTTCTTCCTCTCTATCCTCTGGACCTTCCTCAGGAAACTCATTCTGCAACATGTCTTCCAGCTGTTCTTCCCAGTTCGGCTGCTCTTCATCACTTTCTTTTTCATGCCCCCCCTCTTCATCACTTTCTTCTTCATGCCCCCCCTCTTCCTCAGTTTCTTCCTAGGTGAAGAAATGACATACTGAGGCTTTAATCCATTGCACTACAGTGTTAGATATGAGAGCTATATATATTTATGCCTTACTCTGAGTGATTTGGACGCATATTCGGACAAAAGTTCAGCTCTTCTTTGGGCAATGGCCTCCTCCTGGTTAACAGAATGGTTAATAGAATGCTTATGACTGTACTTAAGCATGTGTTTTTGAACACTAAAGCTATAATCTTTTTTTTCATCCTCACCCTAATTTTGGAGCGTAGCTCTTTAAGTAGCTGCATCTGCTCTCTTCTTCGAGTGCATCTGTCCCTCCATCTGTCAAGCCGTGGTGGCAGCAGACGCTTCACCACTTCTGACACCTCTACAGACATAATTATGACGGTGTCTGGGTATAAGTCGTGCTCCACTAAAAAAGACATTTCCTCTGGAAGCTGAGGAAAACCTTCCAAAATAAAGCCTCTTGATCTAAAAATAAAAATAAGCAAATAAAAAAAAACAGAAAGGCAGTGAAAAATTATACAAATATTTTGAAAATACAGATACACGCGAATTTGCATTGCATAGATAATCATTTACTTGTATGGCTCATGATGCCAGATCTCCAGCAGGACCTTCTCCATGATTTTGTGTGGCAATGGCTGTCCATCAGATAGATATGACTTTATGAATTCATCTTCATCTGTAAGTGCTGAAGGCTCCTACAGAACAACATGTAAAGAACAAATAAGAATCCAGTTCTAGGTCTTAGTCAGGGGCTCAGCTTGGTGGACCTCAGGTTCACAACCTTCTGATCTGTAGTCCACCACTTAACCACTGAGCTAACACCAGGCTTTGGGAAACGTGATCTCTGCTCAGATAATGATAATGATCAATGAGCCCTTATGGAAATACTTTGTAGTTATGAACAAAAATAAATATCCATCATTGAATAATGGTCAGGTTTACAATAATATAAATGTTTTCAGTATTCAGAGTAAAATTCATTTAAAAATAGTAGCATGAAAATTCCTTTTTTATATTTGCATTAAAAGAGGGAAGGAATATTTTGGCAGGTTAAGTCATTCATTCACTCATCTTCTACCGCTTATCCGAACTACCTCGGGTCACGGGGAGCCTGTGCCTATCTCAGGTGTCATCGGGCATCAAGGCAGGATACACCCTGGACGGAGTGCCAACCCATCGCAGGGCACACACACACACACACTCATTCACTCACACAATCACACACTACGGACAATTTTCCAGAGATGCCAATCAACCTACCATGCATGTCTTTGGACCGGGGGAGGAAACCGGAGTACCCGGAGGAAACCCCCGAGGCACGGGGAGAACATGCAAACTCCACACACACAAGGTGGAGGTGGGAATCAAACCCCAACCCTGGAGGTGTCAGGGGAACGTGCTAACCACTAAGCCACCGTGCCCCACTGGCATGTTAAGTGATTTTTGTTTTTCGATCATCGTGGAATCTTCTCCATACTTACCTCAGCGTCTTCCTTTTGGCTCCACTCATCTTCTGACTCAACAGCAGACGTTGTGGATTGGGTCTGTTCCTGCAGCAGACTCTGTAGCTCTTCGGGTGGCTCTTCAGGCGGCTCTACATCATCGGCGTAGGGCACACGGGCCTGAGTCTTGGCCAGAATCATCTCTTGCAGCAGTTCACGAAACTGGATATGAAAGAGACCCAGCTGATCCGCTAGCCATTGTCCATGGGTGCTTTTACCTGAGCCGCGCACTCCCAGCAGGAAAATACGCAGGGCAGGAGGCTGGGGAGTTAAAAACACATGAGCCCAAGGACGTTCCTGTCTTCTAATGATGTGTTTACCACAGTATTTTGACAGCGCTTTATCTACATCCCTAACAAATTCTTTGAAATAATCTTGTATTAAATTGAAATTCATCTCAATTTAAAATTTACATTGATTCATTTTTAAAATCGTTCTAATGGCGTATACAGTATTTCCTTTACACTGTACACAATATATATTGGCAGAGACCTTGTGTCATAATCACTACTGTTTTCGGTCAATAAGAAGTATATTTTTTTTTAATATTAATTAATATTTGAATTAATTATTGATCAGCTTCTCTTACTTTCAGTAGTTGAGAGGTTGGGGCATATATCTCAGGTGTCTGCATGAACTTCTTCGATGCTTTGCTGCTTGAGAAGTAGTAGATCTTCTCTCTGTATTTTGCAGCAATGTCATTTGTGCATGGCACCAACGTTCCCTTCTCCTTCAGCACGACTGGGCAGTACATGTTAGTATCTCCAAGCCACCTTTCAGTGCTGCTTTCCTAGGGAAGGATGCAGAGTTTGTAAGTGGTGTAGGATTGCACACCACATATGAACACTGATTTACTCCGTACACCAACCTCTGCTTCATCTTCATCCTCCTCCACATCCTCCTCCTCTTTATTCAGGTCCGTGCTGGACATCTCTTGTGCCATGTACTGAAAGGGTCCTAAATCACAGAATCATGAATGATTTGTATAACAATACACTGTTTGATATGCAAATACACTTCATTTTAACGTCACCGTGCGATTGTATTATTTTAGTGGATTTTAAATGTAAAAAAAAAAAAAAAAGTTACAAAAATTAGAGATCATTTAGTGAGCGCTTGTTAAAATTAGAGAATACTTAAGAAAACTACACCTGGCAGGAACTGGCTAATGAGAGAGAAATATTCACGTACGCTCCATTTGGTTAATCATCTCCTGGAGCAGACTCTGAGCGGTTCGGTCGGAGATCTCCAGTACGGCGCAGGTCCAAGTGATGGACGACTCCATGCTATTCCATTCCTGCATAAACTTCTTTAACTGCAGCTTGTACTTTTCCATCGCTGGGCCAGGAGGATAGCCGTGTTCCCATGTACTAGGCAACATCAACTCTACACACACAAACACACCTCAATCATTTCACAAACCACTCTGAAAAGTTACATGAACCTAAGTTACGTGACACAGTATTGAAGCTGCAGTACCATTAACATCAGGCTCTTCAGGCACCGCCTCCAGTGTGGAAAGACCTTCTGTCTGGCTGTCGATTTCTGAATCCTGTGCCTGCTGCCTGAATGTAGTACAGAAAATACAGGATGTGTCTCTGTGTATCTCTAAATACACTGTATGTACATACGATATCTATCTGCAGAAGCTAGACACTTAGTTCTGATCCTCACTGAGTGCCTTGTCTTTCGGGTTCTTTCTGTCTCTGCTCCCCTCGTAGTTCAGCTAGAACATCTGCATCCACCTCCTCCTTGTTCTGTGCATAAATCCTTCTCAGAACTGTCCCTCCTATTAAAAAAAAACACACGTTGTCCTTTGTAATGGTTATAAATATTTTGAGCTCAGTGGCGTTTACTTAAGAAGTAAGATGAAATGAATAAGAACAAAACTAAAACAAAAGAGCAAATACTACGTGTGTGTGTGTGTGTGTGTGTGTGTGTGTGTGTGTTAAATTGTCAACCTTACCTTCTTCCTTAATGTCTTGGAGACAGAACACCACATCAGGTATGAGGTCAGGATGCAGATCCTGAATGAGTGCCAGCTGATCTTTGGTGGTAGGATAGTTGTCCAACACCCAGCCCCTTTTAAACTCAACATCTGCATCTTCTGCCTCGATCTAACAAACCACATTACATTCCTATTAGTGAAGTGACACAACTCCAGTGAGAAACAATGAACTGATATTAAACATACATCCCCTGTGCGCCGCTTGTCGCTACGCTACACAAAGTAAGTCAAACCTCTCTGATCCATTGCTCCAGGACTTCTGTACACATATCATCTCTTGGTTCTATTGCCATCTTTTCTGCTTCATTCATGGCTTCCTCCACTAAAGCTTGAACTTCTGGATGATCTTCTGTCACCTCCATTTCTACGGCGACAAGCATAGCAACAATACGTCTCACATATGAGTTGTGTTTCAACCAAAAGTCATTTGTGTCTTTCCACTGGATTTTTAAAAAAAGAAATGAATCAATCAGCTCTCACCAGACTCCTTAACATCATCCTTGACTTTGACCTTTTCAAGGGCTGAAATTGTTGCATCCTGACGTGCTTTCTCCATCATTTCTTGCCTGATTTTTTCCATGACAACCTCCTTCAGCTTCTTTATATCCATCACAACTGCACCATAATGCTCAGCCAAGAGGGAACACAGAGTGCTCTTTCCTGACTGTGGTGGTCCAATCACAGACACTTTGCAGGGTGGACGTGGCATAGGTGGGAGCAAGTACCATCTTGGTTTGACCATGAACTTCTGCAGAGCCTCTTGAGAGGACAGGACATAGAATTTATTCAGAAAGCTGGAAGCAAAAGGAAACAAAAACACAATTGTAATTGGAAAGACTTTCAACACTGATTACATACTTAAAGATGAAGACATGTAAGGATTCGTGCAGGTTTGATAGCTTTCAGTGAAGTTTTCAGTGATGTTAAGTATTCGGTTGTGAGAATGTATTAAAAAGAAAAGGTGAAATCTTTCCACTGTGAAGTGGAGATGTTTCTCCTTAAGCAACAGGAGAAACATCATGAAAGCTACAGGGTATGAAAGTGACGTGACATACGGCTAAGTACGGTGACACATACTCAGAATTCATTCTCTGCATTTAACCCATCCAAAGTGCACACACACAGCAGTGAACACACACACACACACACAACGAGAACACACACCCGGTGCAGTGGGCAGACATTTATGCTGCGGCACCCGGGGAGCAGTTGGGGGGTTCCGTGCCTTGCTCAAGGGCACCTCAGTCGTGGCTGACCCGAGACTCGAACCCACAACCAACAAACTCTCTAACCATTAGGCCACGACTTCCCCCTCATCATGCATCACTGATACTGTTCTGCATGCAGCTCAGCTTACTGTAGCTTTTTGCATGCAGCTTTTACTGTCAACCTTCGTACACTGACCTTACTGAAAATTCAGGTTTGCCTTTGATCATTTTGCCTTCTTTGAGGGCAACGGGGCAAGTGCAGCCCCAGCGACTCCTGTGCCAATGGAAGCCTGGTGCGATGGTCCTGCTGCGGGACAGAATTTGCAACATCTCTTCCTGCATGAGATAAGACAAATAATATGTAAGTAAAACACAAGCAGTCCATGTCCATGTTTGAAAGCAGAAAGAAAGGAGTTTGGTTTAAATCTTACAGAGTCCATCTCAGAGTCCTTATCCATTTCTGCCTCATCTGCGTTTAGCAACTGCACAGGTACCGCTGCTCTCCTCACAGCCATGCAGTCTAGGCGAGCTATAAGACACTGTACACAGACATACAAGAGAACATGTATAAAATTCATCATTTCTCTGATTTGTGCACTTCAATATGATAGTGATCACCAACCCTTAAAATCTCTTCTGGATCCTTGTTTCCATCGAGTTCAAATAAATACTGAGGGTCATGAGCTGCCATGAAGTCCTAAACACACACACACACACACACACACACACACAGTCAGGTACTTCTGCTAGCAAAAATTAGTCTCTAATGAATTTTTTAAAATGTATGTACTAATTAAAAAGGTTTAGAAATCTGGACCAGTTTAAAGTGAGACGTGGTGTCAGTGTTTTAGTTGCAGAAGTGAAACCCCACTGAAACCCCAACCGAAATACACTATATTGTAGACTAGAGGAGGTTTCAACACAGTTCTGATGTGTTAAAAAATGCTCCAAGATCCTTCTTAAAGGCTCAATGAATGAATTACTTAATTACCTGTAAAAAAAAAAATAAAATTGCTAAAACTATACCTTTCTACTGTACCCACACCTTTAAGATCTAAATATCACGTACTGCATTATGGTTTTCATTATTAGATATGATAATACATGACAAACTTGAGATTCTCCCACCTCCAAAGGCTTGAGCATGGTTTCTTTATAAAGGAGAATCCTGCGACTTGCTTCCTCTGGGTAATTCTCTTTAAGCCTCACCAAGTCCGTCTGCACAGACACACAAACACAAGCACCGTAGAGAATAAATCTCATTCTCTCCCCTTTATAAATGAAACAAGGTGCATGGGTGGATTCAGTTGTGAGGAATCTTTGCATTAAGCTGAAGCATGAAGATGATAAACAAAGCAAAGCTGATGAACATGTCTTTGCCTAATCTGAATTATAATAATTATAACTGCTGAGCAAAAGGATTTGCAACCACTAAAAAGTTACATCCATATTGTTCAGGCATTTATATTGCTTTACCTCTTCCACCACCGCCTGCTCGTCCTCCTCTTCCTCTTCTTCCTCAACTTCTTCCTCTTCATCGCTCTTAGCCACAGGGCCCCGCTGCTCTTTGGTAGGGAGCTGCTTCTGACCTGCGAGGCGCTTGATCAGGTCCTTCTCTGCACACTACATCCAAAGATAACAAGCAGAATCATTCATTCATCTTCTACCGCTTATCCGAACTACCTCGGGTCACGGGGAGCCTGTGCCTATCTCAGGTGTCATCAGGCATCAAGGCAGGATACACCCTGGACGGAGTGACAACCCATCACAGGGCACACACACACACTCTCATTCACACACACAATCACACACTACGGACAATTTTCCAGAGATGCCAATCAACCTACCATGCATGTCTTTGGACCGGGGGAGGAAACCGGAGTACCCGGAGGAAACCCCCGAGGCACGGGGAGAACATGCAAACTCCACACACACAAGGTGGAGGCGGGAATCGAACCCCCAACCCTGGAGGTGTGAGGCGAACGTGCTAACCACTAAGCCACCGTGACTCCCACAAGCAGAATCAATAACTATTCACAGACACAGACGGCGTCTTTAAACTGCTGTTTAATGCCGTGAACTTTGGGTCCATATTCTTTTGGTGTTTACTGAAATCAAGCATTCATTTATACTCAGCTCTGAAACAACAAAACTACAAAAGGAAGTTTACCTTTATGTTGATGATGACGTCTGGTGGGAGTTTTTGTTTTTTAATCAAATCTATTTGTTCATGAATCTTCAGATATTCTTCAGACATTGATGGTAGACATGACAGAATGTAGCCTGCTCAAGCACAACATAGACAACTTATTACCTTCTGCTCAACTTGTCTGTCTTTATAACCGACTGCCAGTGAAATTTGCGTTTTTGAGTCACCTTACCGTAGTTTTCCACCTCTGGTGTTTTGAGCTTTTCAAGAACTAACGTTAACATCTTCTCCTCTGGAATGCTCTTTCCTTCAGCCAGGATTGCTAAAAGCTAAAACCCAGACATCACATGCAGTACAACACATCATGGAACTAAAGTGATTCTCAATTAGTATTTAAAGAAAGGAAATAAACACACATACTGTACACACACCTCTTTTCCTTGCTCTGTACCGTTACGGATGTGACTGATAAGCAACTCTGTGTCTGAAGAAAGAAAGAAAGAAAGAAAGAAAGAAAGAAAGAAAGAAAGAAAGAAAGAAAGAAAGAAAGAAAGAAAGAAAGAACGAAAGAAGAGACGTTACAAAACAGAACAAGACTGGAACTGACTGACTGGATTCAATGACAGACTAAACTTTACCATCGATGAGGACACACCCCCATGTTTGGGCAAATACTCTGGCGAGGGTAGACTTCCCAATACCCTACAACAGAGAAACATCAGATAATTAATAGATGTATTTTCAATTTTAGGGTTAAAATTCAGTTGCAGTTTAACTGGCAAAAAAATATGTTTATGACTGAACATCACATACATATGTGTTTTTAAATTCCTACAGATTCCAGATTAATTCCCCCTTGACTGTTATATTGCGCTCCGGTCTTCTGTGAAGATTTTCCACTAGATGTTGGAGTGTTTCTGTGGGGATTAGTGATCATTCAGCTACAAGAGCATTAGTGAGATCAGACACTGATGTTGGAGTGTGTGTGTGTGTGGGGATTAGTGATCAATCAGCTACAAGAGCATTAGTGAGATTAGACACTGATGTTGGAGTGTGTGTGTGGGGATTAGTGATCATTCAGCTACAAGAGCATTAGTGAGATCAGACACTGATGTTGGAGTGTTTCTGTGGTGATTAGTGATCAATCAGCTACAAGAGCATTAGTGAGATCAGACACTGATGTTGGAGTGTGTGTGTGGGGATTAGTGATCATTCAGCTACAAGAGCATTTGTGAGATTAGACACTGATGTTGGAGTGTGTGTGGGGATTAGTGATCAATCAGCTACAAGAGCATTAGTGAGATCAGACACTGATGTTGGAGTGTGTGTGTGTGGGGGGATTAGTGATCAATCAGCTACAAGAGCATTAGTGAGATTAGACACTGATGTTGGAGTGTGTGTGTGGGGATTAGTGATCATTCAGCTACAAGAGCATTGGTGAGATCAGACACTGATGTTGGAGTGTTTCTGTGGTGATTAGTGATCAATCAGCTACAAGAGCATTAGTGAGATCAGACACTGATGTTGGAGTGTGTGTGTGGGGATTAGTGATCATTCAGCTACAAGAGCATTTGTGAGATTAGACACTGATGTTGGAGTGTGTGTGGGGATTAGTGATCAATCAGCTACAAGAGCATTAGTGAGATCAGACACTGATGTTGGTGTGTGTGTGGGGGGATTAGTGATCATTCAGCTACAAGAGCATTAATGAGATCAGACACTAGATGTTGGTGTGTGTGTGGGGATTAGTGATCATTCAGCTACAAGAGCATTAGTGAGATCAGACACTGATGTTGGAGTGTGTGTGTGGGGATTAGTGATCATTCAGCTACAAGAGCATTTGTGAGATCAGACACTGATGTTGGAGTGTGTGTGGGGATTAGTGATCATTCAGCTACAAGAGCATTTGTGAGATCAGACACTGATGTTGGAGTGTGTGTGTGGGGATTAGTGATCATTCAGATACAAGAGCATTAGTGAGATCAGACACTGATGTTGGAGTGTGTGTGTGGGGATTAGTGATCATTCAGCTACAAGAGCATTAATGAGATCAGACACTAGATGTTGGTGTGTGTGTGGGGATTAGTGATCATTCAGCTACAAGAGCATTAGTGAGATCAGACACTGATGTTGGAGTGTGTGTGGGGATTAGTGATCATTCAGCTACAAGAGCATTAGTGAGTTCAGACACTAGATGTTGGAGTGTGTGTGTGGGGATTAGTGATCATTCAGCTACAGGAGCATTAGTGAGATCAGACACTGATGGTGTAAGAGTGAGGAGGTCTGGGGTTCAGTCGGTGTTCCAGTTCATCACAAAGGTGTTCAGTGGGGTTGAGTCAGACTCAGGGCTCTGTGAAGGACACTCGAGTTCTTCTGCTCCAACATTAACACATCATGTCTTCATGGAGCTCTGTGCTTTGTCATGCTGGAACACTGTCTGAGTCTTGAGTCTTGTCTGTTGGGGAAGTCATTGCCTAATGGTTAGAGAGTTTGACTCCTAACCCTAAGGTTGTGGGTTCGAGTCTCGGGCCGGCAATACCACGACTGAAGTGCACCGGGTGTGTGTTCACGGTGTGTGTGTTCACTGCTGTGTGTGTGTGTGCACTTTGGATGGGTTAAATGCAGAGAACGAATTCTGAGTGTGGGTCACCGTACTTAGCCGTATGTCACGTCACTTCACTTGAATTGTAATGTTACAGCACACAAAGACTCTGAGCAATTGTTGTGTGCTTCAGACTTTGTGGTAACAGTTTTGGGAAGAGCTAAGAGTGTTAGATGAGCAGGGAGCACAGATTAGAGATGTTTGTCTGTTCATTTATGTAGTGGGGACCAGTTAGGTGTTAGTTATGTGTTCACACTGCGTTTAACTGTAAAATTGTTGGTAAACACTGACGTCAATTCATCCTGTAATATTCTAATAAAAGGGCAATTTCTAGAAATGTCTTAAAGTATGTTTTTACATTAATAAGGATGTTGAAACTCACCGGTTTTCCCAGGATAATGAAGCAAGCAGGTTTAGAACACAGAAATTTATTCTCAGCTTCATCCTCTAACAAGCAGTCAGATAAAGCAGCATCAGGACCAGGGGATGTCATGGTGACTCAAAGCTTTCACTAATCTGATGAGGAAACGATACCATACATCACAAAAGGGTTTGAAATCACAGCAATGACAAAAACATCACAGGTCAAAATGTTCATTTACACACATGACAAAGTCTGATGTCTGATCAGTCCGTCATGTCACCTAAATTCAGCTACGTGACTTTATTATTGGTGAAACTCGTAGCTTATTTGCAGTTCCAAACATTTTCTTACCTGTTTTACTCGCAAACGTTCTTTTATTTTTGCGCCTCGATCTTTTGCAGACTTCCACGTTCGCTGTTTCACTGTCACCATGGCAACGCTTGGTCAATGCGCATGCGCAGATATAAGGAAAGAGTTTAAACGTAAAAAAAAATTGTTAAATCTGCATCCAAAGTTTTATAGAAGTGTCACGGTAAAAGGCCGTTTGTTATACGTTGATATACAGCATGTTTTGTCTTAAGTCGCAAGTCGAAGCTGAAATAATCAGAAATTAATTTACTCGCCTCGTTTTTAATCACGATTTGCACATTTTCTTAATGTTTTCTTAATGTATGATATTTCATTTAACTTCGATCAAGACTCATGACTAAGATCTGATGAATTTTGACGCCAAGTCGTGGCCACTTACATTAAAAAAAAAAGAAGATACATTTCCGTAAGTAAGCACCAGGGGGCAGTAGTGCACAGGATCAACATAACAGCAGCACGTTAGTTCCTGGACATTTCTCAAAAATAGCATGAGATCATAACGTGTGTTCATCAGTGCAGTCATTTTAGCTCAGCACACGTCCTCACTGACAAACTGATTCTTTTACCATGACTGACATATCTACTGATCATTAAGTAAATAGAAGGAATCAGATTTACTCAGCTTTTACACATCACTCCACTGACACATGCTTGTTTTGAGGTCCAGACTGAGTCAGCTTAGTGTATACACATAGAAATGACTCACACTTTACTAGTTACATCAATAAATGACAGACAGAGAGAGTGTGATTCAGTGTAACACACCATTCCGGTGATAAATCTGGTCCACTGCACCTGGCTATTAATGCACACACACATAATACACACACACAGACACAGACACACAGACCATCTTAATGAAAACAGGAAGTGCTAAGGCTTTAGGCCTCCAGATGTTCTGCTGCTATCTCCATTAGTATGATTACTCTGTCCAGGCCAAAGACGGAATAACAATGCTCTAGTATGAGCTCATAGCTTCTCATAACTCAAACACAGGAAAGAGTTGTACACAACGCCTTCATACTGTACCTCAGTAAATCAGTCTGTGTTTAAAAACTGTGAATCAGCAAAGAAGACAGTATATGCAAGCATACTTGTTTTAAGCTGTGGGTGATCCCAAGTGGAACCGGGAGAAGCTAGTGCATTTACATACAGACATATATATATATATATATATATACATACATACAGATGGTTCCATAAAGAGAAACAAAATTAATTTAGAATATGTGACCACAACGTGTAGTAAGATATATTAATAAAATATATAGCCAATTTTCTGCATGAAAAAGTAGCAGTAGAGGTAAACTAGAATTAGACATTGCATTTGATCTTTGCAGGTCAATTACAAATTGAATCACTCAGTCATAATCACTATATCAATGCAACATACTTCAAATGAGTGGATCAGTATTATTCAGGATAGTATGTTTCTTGTGGGATGCTCTGTGTCCAGCTCAGAAATAACTGTTCATTTATACTGAGACACTGTAAATGAACACGATACTTCACTGTCATTGTATTAGAATCTATTGCTTTAATATTATAATACTATATACAGATGGCATGGAGCTTGTAGAGCTCTAGAAGTTTCCCAACTCTGATCTTGCTGCATATTTTAGTGTTTTAACACACACACATACACACGCACACACACACACACACACACACACACACACACACACACACACACACACACACACACACACACACACACACACACACACACACACACAAGTGAAGGCACTTAACTTCCTACAGTGGTTATATATGGAACCCTCTCTAACAGGGAAATAGTCTGCTGGAAAGCTGCCTAGTTCCCCATATGTAAACTCTGGACTGGCCCTGAGTGTAACGGGATAAAAGCATTTATTCATTCATCCAATGTTCATTCATGTGTGAGAATTCACCAAGATGCAACACCAGTCCATCACAGTGTACCACTGCACATACAGTCACACCTAAGGGCAATTTAGCACAGCAGCCCACCCCCTTGCATGTTTCTGGAAAGTGAGAGGAACTGAGAGAACATGTGAAACTTAACACAGTAACCCAAGTTCAAGATCAACCCTAGAAGCTGCTGAGGAAAAGAAAAAATAAAACAGTGAAATGGTAAAGATCTGAATAAAGTTTTGTCACTTTAACTTTAAGAGCTTTAAGTTTGTCTGATAATTTAGTCTTAATTAGATTTTTAGTATCACACAACACAAAGAGCTTATTTTTTCACATAAATTTTAAAGTTGACTAACGTTTGTTGGATTGCATTTGCATTAATGAAGCCATCAGACACAACATTTAGGTAATACGAACTGGTATGAAAAGAATGACTCACAGTGACTGAACTGATCAAAAGATATGTACCTGAAAAGGTTTCGAATGTCAATGCTGTGAGTGGGAGAGAGATGAACTTTAACTGAAAACCTATCTGTTTGCATTTTAGGGCATGGCCTCTGACAGTGTTATTTTTCACACGAGTGCCTCTGGCCATCAGTTTACTGCTTAAACTGCAGCTCTGTGGCTGCAAAAGCTTTACCTAAGATAAAGGAATGCCACTTATACAGAATGGCTCCATTTAAATGTTAAATTGTTTATGTATGTTAAAAAAAAATCATGATAAAATCAAGGGTTCACATCATTCTGGATGTGAGGATTATGGAGGTTTTATTGTTACACATGCAGCAGCTCTGTGTCTAGATAGGAAATAGTCACTATGGATCAGAAATATTTGAGCAAGTTTAAAGTTTTAAGACCCTTATAACGTGAGAAGGCACTTAATATTTATAAAAAAAAAAAAAAAACAGTTGCTTATTTTAATATCGCATATTAGTTTGATTACTTTATTTGGTAGAGGCTCAAGTGCAATTTCTCAAAAAAAAGATGTTACTACTGATAATAGTAATAATAATTGACTTTCCTTAAATTCAAAATGTTTGTTTCCTTTGATTTTCTTTTTTTTTTTCATTTTAGTATTTTTTGGCGGTGCGAGTGCCTTAACATTCAGCAATAAATTGTCAGAGTCTCTGAGCCTCATTAACACTTCACTGAATCCAACATGACCAAATGATCGGGGCTGAAAATCTCAGCTTTAAACATCTTTCTGTAATCCTGACGGATCAAAAATCCTGATTGTTCAGTTAACTTCAACTTTATTCATTTATATAGCACATTTTACTGCAATTTCAATTGCCCAAAGTGCTGCAGAATATTACAAAAAGCATAAAGCAATATATATCAGACCGATTATTCATTCATTCATTCATTTTCTACCGCTTATCTGAACTACCTCGGGTCACAGGGAGCCTGTGCCTATCTCAGGCGTCATCGGGCATTAAGGCAGGATACACCCTGGACGGAGTGCCAACCCATCACAGGGCACACACACACTCTCTCATTCACTACGGACAATTTTCCAGAGATGCCAATCAACCTACCATGCGTGTCTTTGGACCGGGGAGGAAACCGGAGTACCCGGAGGAAACCCCCGAGGCACGGGGAGAACATGCAAACTCCACACACACAAGGTGGAGGCGGGAATCGAACCCCGACCCTGGAGGTGTGAGGCAAACGTGCTAACAACTAAGCCACCGTGCCCCATCAGACCGATTATAACAAAGAGAATTAAAACAGATGAAAAATAATATACATAAAAGGGAAAAAAGATAAAATGAAATAAAATATATAAAAGCATCAAGAAACTAGCTCTAAACAAGGTGTATTCTCAACGAACGCTAAATTAAAAAGATAAGATTTTTAACTAAGACTTAAAACCTTCTAAAGTTGAGGCCTGCTGAATGTGCAAAGGGAGGCTGTTCTACAGTTTTGGGGCGATGACCATGAAAGCTCTATCGCCCCTAGATTTAAGCAGTTAAGCAGATCATTAGACCAAAAAACAAAAAAAACAAACCCACACACACAGACCAGCATTTAATTAGATCTTTTTAATAAATACAGAAATGATTTGCAGTATTTAGCTTTCATAAAAAGAAAATTATTAGCTCTTCAGAGAAGGCTAAACGTCCCTCTGTTGTGTAAAACTACAAACATCCCGCTGACATCCAGTGAGTCTGTAATCATGCCGGACGTCACAATTCTTCCACTCGGATTGTGTTCAGGATACGGTGATAAATGTGTAAAATCTGCTCCAGCTCTTTCTCAGTGTTTTCACTTTATTGTTAGATTAATAGTTTTCACTACTTTTCAGATTTGAACCAAAAACAATTCCAATTAATTCAGATTTGTGCCATTTTTCACATGTTGCTCTACACTGAGCGATATCACATAGTATGTGTTCATCACCATAGAACAGTCAGACTGTACTGTAAGTACTGTCATGTTACACTTCTCACTCCAACAGCTTCTCCAAAGCAAACTGTTTCTGCAGTTAAAGCTCTGTGCTGTAAATCATTCATCACTATGCCAAACAAAATGTTTGCTCATGTGTGGAAAACGTAGCATATTTTACTATAGAGTTATATTAATATAAATATTCGATGATTTACAAGAATAAGTGTGAGCGATTAAGACAGAAAAAAATGATTTGTTGAAAAAAAATAAACTGATCAATGTTTAGCCAGAACTGGGGTTTTAACCAAACAGCACACAGGATTAGAAACAGAAAAAATCTCCAAATAAAGTTCGATATAACAGAATTAGTCAAATTCACCTAATTGAAATAAAAGTTCCAATTTCTCTACTTGATGTCAGACAATGATAAACACAAGTACGAGTTTACAATCTTTCCAGGATCGACATTTTGAGAGGTTCGTAGTGGCGTGACTTTTTGATCATTACAATAATTTCGATGATATAAAAATTTCACGTCTGGAACCAGTTCAGCTCTAGCCAGAGATTTTATCAGCTCATGTGCCCACAAGCCCTCTGGTTTCTCTCTTCAGAAACTTCTTGTTCTGTATCTCACTGAGAGAAAGGGACACAGCGCAGCGAGATGGATTCTCCTTCCTGTACACGATGCTCTCCTTAATGGCCTCTTTGATCACCTGTGGAGGAAAAATAAAGAGTTTAAATCCAGCATCGTCGGAAGTCATCTGCGTTATCCTGCTGGCTCCATACACTTTATTGTAGCGTAATAAGATTAATTAACAATTACCAGTTCCCTTTAGGCTCCTCTCTTTCACACTGCTTAATATATTTACATGTTGTTTAATGTTTTCAATTAAATAATGTTTTAAATTTCCTTTTTATTCGAGATGGAAGAAAAGGAGAGACGTGTGATGTGTGTAGAGGTGTATCTAGAGGTGGAACTGCTGGTGATATCTGTGCTTCCACTTGATCCTCAAACTGACTGGGTTCCAGTCACATGGAAACTACTCCATCTCATGAAAGCTGCAAATCTGCCGGTCACCTCCTGGCATGTGGCATGATACCAGTTTACACAGAAAGTGATCCACAGGCTGAGTGTCAGCATCAGATATGAGCAAAACACAGGAAGGAGTGAACTTCAAGAACGAACAGGAATCACCTGCTCTTCTGTCTCAGTATGAGCTCAGTTCCTAGAGAGGGAAAAAGCCCCATGGAGCTGTAGAGCTGAGTTCCACAAACCAGCAGGTTTTACAAAATATATAGAGAAAAAAGACATTTCCTGCAGTTCACTCTCCTGTCTCATGTGTCCTCATAAGGTTTAGAGTTATCCAGCGTGCTAAAGATCATGTTTTTAAGTCCAAAGCATACTGTACACACTCTGCACAGCCAGTAAAGTATGACTGAGCCATGACCATCTGACAGAGTAAAGCCTGACTTTGTACTTAAGAAGGTTTTAGCATTCTTTCTTTAACCATAGTTTTGCATCACAGTTTTTCTCTTTACAGGGCAGTTGTCATGGCATGTGTTTCAAAGAGTAGCTGCCAGGGCAGGTATTTTATAGGGCAGTTGCCAGGGCAAATGATTTATAGGTTAGTTGTAAGGGCAAATGTTGTATATGGTAGTTCCCATGGGATGTGTTTTAAACAGCAACTGCCAAGGCAGGTATTTTAGCACTGTACTGGCCAAGAAAGTAGCTGGTGCAGAATGACACTAAAACTAAATTTTAGTATCCTGATATTTGATAATATTTGGATACTAAATGACGCTTTACCTGTTATCAAGTCTGAACATTTATATTATCTTTTCAATTCAATTTACATTTACATTTACAGCATTTGGCAGACGCCCTTATCCAGAGCGACGTACATAAGTGCTTGCACTGCAATTGCACTGATTAAAATACAATATAATCTTCCTGAAAAGTTAATAACACTTGAGTTTACAGAAACCACTCTTCTAAGCTATAGAAGAGAGACACACAAGTTTCCTCTATCATGTGGTTCATTTGTGCAGCGGAGTGAAAGTGCAGTTCCAGTTCACTGAGCCTGAATCAAACCCACTTCATCCTCCAGCATCT
Organism: Tachysurus vachellii; assembly: GCF_030014155.1. Classification (NCBI taxonomy): domain Eukaryota; kingdom Metazoa; phylum Chordata; class Actinopteri; order Siluriformes; family Bagridae; genus Tachysurus; species Tachysurus vachellii. The sequence goes on from NC_083462.1 coordinate 34,021,361, forward strand.
GGACTCCCATGGAACCTACGCTAGGATCCTGGTTGTCCGTCTCCGCTACACGTAAAGCTTTTCCAGCAGGTGGATCACAGACCTCCTGTCTGACAGGAGGCAGCACGTGAAATTGGGAAAATATGTCTCTGACTACCAGACTATAAATACTGGCTCGCACCAAAGCTGTGTTCTTTCTCTTCTGCTTTTCTCTATATATACCAAAAGCTGCACCTCCAATCACCAGACCGTCAAACCACCAGACGACACCACCTTCATTGGGCTCATCTCTGAGGGGGTTGAGTCTGCTTACAGGAGGGAGATTAACCACTTGGTGACCTCGTGCAGCAGGAACAACCTGGAGCTTGTGGAAGTTCCGAGGTTAGAGAGATTTAAAGAATAAAGTATAACACTGGTAGACACGAGCAAGAGTAAAAAGGTTACACAATTTATTGTGCTCAGCTGCGCAGCAGGACCCAACACTCCACATGTAGCATGAGGGATGAAGGGCCACGATCATTGATTGTTATAGACAGAACTCAAGAAAACAGAAGATATGTAAAAGCAAAACATCATCAATCATTGGCTCAAAATTACCTCATGCATCTCCTGACCAAGCTAATCTGACCAGGACAAGGTCTTCTAGAGGACGTACTGGACATTGTTTATGGACAACTCGTCCCCAGTCCCTACTGCCCTTGTCATAATCTTAACAAAACCTACTGATGATGATGTCAGTCTCTGGTCCAAAGGGGGGAATTGTGGTGGAAATTTCTAATCTTAAGATGTTCTTAAGATGTTCATAAGACTTTGTCCTTCTATGCTTGTACCCTGTGTGCACACAGGGTACAAGCATAGAAGGACAAAGTCTTATGAACATCTTAAGATTAGAAATTTCCACCACAATTCCCCCCTTTTGTCCCTGGGACAATACACAAAATTTCAATAATCATTAATCTGTAACCAAATCTAGACTCTAAATAATATATGCTATTACTAATAGTCAACTACTTGATCCACAGTATTATTAATCATTTGCTTAATCAGTATCACTTAATCAGTTATGAATATATTCTCATATGGCTTAGGCTAAGTTTAATCATGTATAATCTCACATCAACATATAATTTCCCTTGTAAGGTTTTCATGAACGCGTCATAAAATACATGAACTTCAGTGGACAATACGCTGTTTTTGTGGGGACAGAACCCAAACAGAAATACAGTTAAAGGCAAAGCATTAAACATCTCTCTCATTGTAACTTTTCTACAAGTCAAAAGTCTCTACTGTCCGTATTCATCTTTGTCTGTTTTCTGGATCAGTCTGGTCAAATTCAGTGAAAGAGTCATCGTCGAATGGAGGAATCCATTCTGTATCATTGTCAACATCGTCTAGTTTCACAAGTTGTTTGGTCGTTAGGTTGGACATTATGATGTGATACAGTTTCTCTGTACAATACAGAGAAAACATTGGAGATGGTGGTAGATTTTAGAAAGAACCCAGCCCCTCCCATCCTGTCACAACTTTAGACTCCTTTCGTTACCTGGGAACCATCATCACCCAGGACCTCAAGTTTGAGTTTAACACAAAGTCTCTAGTTAAAGGTCCATAAAGACTAAAAATTTATGTTTCTTTCCATTCACAACTGGCCTAATCAACAACATCCAGGACACAGCATGGTCTGTTATTCACCACCTTGGACCTTGGACACCCACCACATTAATGTTCACAAATCACTAATATACAGTTCATTTTTTCTTTCAGTTGTTATATATGTAATGTTTCTAATTGTATATTTGCACTGGTCACTTTGTACCTCCTGCATTAGTGTACAATTTATGTCTCTCTTCTTGTTTTCATCCAATTGCTTTTTTTTTTGTAAATCTTTATGTTTATACACATTATTATTACAATTATTTTTTTAATAACCATTGTTTCTTATATTTATGCTTCTTCTCTATTATTACTATGCACCAACACACCAAGACAAATTGGTGTACATGTAAACCCTACAGTACCTGGCAATAAACATGATTCTGATTCTGTTTTCAGTAGCTGGTGAGATTCCAGTGTAGCTGCTGAACTAATCCACGAGGGACTCAATGTGGCAACAGACAAATAACTGAAGTGCTGTGAAAATGTGCTCATAATTAGTGTTAATGTAGTGTTAATAAAGCTAGGTTATGAAGAAAGATTTTATACATATATACATATATATATATATATATATATATATATATATATATATATATATATATATATATATATATATATATATATATATATATATATAGCTTTCTTCATAACGATACTGAACACATGAGAGTTAGTAAAACTGAAGATCGAGGAGTGTCTAAGATATTATGCCAAATTCGAGGTGTTCATTAAAGGTGCGGTGCACGATGTTTGAAAGCCAATGTTGACTTTGAAATCACTAAAACAAACACGCCCCTAACCCAAATGGGTGTCACCCCTGTTTTGATAGCTCCGCCCCACACATACATATGTAACCCAGGCAACTATTATGGCGGAGCCTGCTGGGGCAGCTGTCCGAGGGGATATTTTTATCAGTAAATGAACTCAATGAGTAATACTATGGTAATACAAATGTTTCAATCGCTTTCTGCTAATGTCACACATGCGCACTGAACACTCTCTCCGCCGCATATTGACAAGACACGCCCCTTTCTGCTCATTGGCTACACGTTTGTTTTCTTTGTCGGCCCGAAGCATTTCTCAGACGTTGTGCACCGCACCTTTAAGATTATGCAGGTGGTCTGTATAGGAGTCAGCTCATTCTCACATCCTGAGAATATAAACTAAACCAGTAGGATTCGCCTCAGCCATGATTTGATCGTGTTGTTATTGAGTGTAGATTCATCACACACCTCAAGGGCACACAACACTAATTAATAAGAGTGATTCATCCACATTGTTCACTGTGATTGATGACAGGATATCAGGAGATGTTATGGATCTAACATCCTCACCTCTATGTTGTTAAGCGTGTTGAACTCCATGAGGTCATGCAGCTGAGTAAAGGCCTTTTTGGAATACTGGAAGTTAAAGGTGGAATACGGTGTTTCTGGGTCATCAAAGATGTCAAAGTCAGCAAGCTCTTTATCCGGTTCGGCCTCTCGAGGAACTCCTGCACAAAATGCACATTAACAGGTGCGGACAATAAGATCAACGTGGCTGAAAACGATTAATTATTACAAAATTATTATAGCTGGATGTCTAATAGTGTGTGTTCATAGTATTCTGTACTGATGGATTCATTTTATTGCTCTCGTTTGAAAAACACCTCCTGTCATGTTAGAGAAAACTGACATTGTTAACCGCGTCACCCTGAAGACTGGGAGACTAAAAGCGTCCAAAAAGCCAGTTACTATGGAAACAAGAAACTAGCGCATTCATATTAACCTTCTGCTCATGTTACTGTTGAAAGAGTCTGAGTTGCACGATCACACACAAATAATCTTTTTGATCAGATCCAAGTGAGATCATGTGAGATACTAAACCAGGGAGGTCTTATTTTAGAAACATGCTCTTTAGTTTCACTTTCTGTTTTATGGTTACGTCAACCAACACACATTCAGATTCTAGAATCACACACACACACACACGTGCACACACACACACACGCTTACTTACCTGGGGCTTTGAACTTTCTGAAGTCCAGGTTAACTAAGACAAAGTGAATGACAGTGGGACAGTTCTTGTCACCCTTACTGGGCTTGAAGACGTAGCACTCTTTCATCCCTTCCCGGTCAAACACTTTGGGATCAATTCTGGGAAATGGAAGCTTGTTCATTCGTGCCCATTTCTCAGCCAACAAAAGCTCCTAAAGAAACCAGAATGCATCACTTCAAAGCAAGATAGGAAAACTATCATCAATGGTTCAATAGTAGAATGTTAAATGACTCGTTTTCATGTTTTGTTGCCGAGGCAGCAGGTCCCTCCCAAGTTGTAAAAAACACCACACCGTCCTGGGAGGGCGAGGGAGAGTTTTCAGTCTAAGGGCGTTTTCACACTTGCACTTTTTTCCAGACCTGAAGCTATATGCAGCTAATTTATCACATGATTTACTTAATTTGCTACGTACCTCCTATTAAAAGATTTCCGATGGCATGAAAAACAAGTTGTGGTTTGCAACTAAAAAAAGTGTGACTGAATGCTCTTAGATAATCGACTAAAACGATCAAAGAAGAAAAAAATATGAAAATAATAATAGATCACAAGCATTAGAAAGAAAATTAAAAATGATATTTTGTTTAGTTTTGGGTTTTAGTGGTACAGTAGGGTTTCTCAGTGAGACTGTATGCTGTGTTACCTTAAACGGAGGACTGGAGTCACCCGGTCGGGCTGAAAAGTCAAAGGAGATAATGAGGTCAACACCCCTCTGGGGTCTCAGGATCAAAGGATAGGGCAGATTAAAGGTCAGGCCACTGTCCACGACATGGATCTTCTTGCTTTTTACGTCTAGTGGCTCATAGATGCGGTCAAACTCATTGGGGTCTAATGCAAGTAAAGAGAGAGAAAATGAAATGTTTACAAACGCAAAATTGCTCAAAAGGAGAACTAGTCTCCAAAAGCTTTTAAACCAGTTCATACCAGTTACAGCATCCACCTCCTCCTCAGGGCCGTTCTGGGAAAGGAGGTCACTGAAGGGTGAAAAAGGGATGCTAGTGTTCAGGTTGAGACCCAGCATAAAGTTGTGCACTTTTCCTGCTCTTCCCTCACGTGTGTTAAACAGAGTGGAGTCGCTGAACAGCGAGGTGACCATGCGCTGCATCCAGCTGGCCTGTGCCTGCTGATGGTCGCTCTGCATGTCTGCATGTGCACGTGACAGTCAGATTAATAAATCATATTCTTCCTGTCTGTGGCAACATCCTTAAACTCACCCTACATCATCAGTGCAGTCAGATACGTGTTTAATTTACATTTATCATAAGTAATGAAATAAGAATGTCATAAGAAACTTCATCGTGGCGTGATCTATGTAACATATTCCACTTTTTTCAGTGTGGTGAAAGAACAAACCATAGCAGAAAGCTCAGAAATGGGTGTAATGTAGTTCCTCACCTTTGCGTGGCTCTTCATCATTGTCTAGGCTGTCTTCTCCCACAATATGCTCAGGTTTTATATGTTCTGTGAGACAAAAACACTGATAGTCATATCCTCGTGTCTTATTACAGAAGATTTATACTCAAAAAGAAACACTTTTAAGAGACTATTTGGACACTAACATCATTCAGATGTTTTCACTCTGAAAACTACTCTAGGCCTCAGCATCATCGAGTAAGAAAATGTAGAGTTCCAGGATTCAATCCTCTGAAGGCAGACTGGATATTTTAACAGTGTGCAATTTTTGAACTGCTTTTAAAAACAAACTTTTACCATTTATTCGCTGGTTAATCTAACGAGTCAGGTTTAAATCCTTATTATTCCTATAGCACAGAAAGTGTTTGTGGAAGTGCTGCAAGTGTCAGGGGGTAAAACAGACCCAAATGCAGGATAGCATAAAATAAACAGGGTTTATTAACTAAAAAACATGAAACAGGGACAAGGACGAAAACTAAACCAGACATGACATCAGACAACAACAGCAGACAACAACAGAGGATTCCGTGCTGCTTAATTAATCGCAATTAAACACGAGGGACAGTTGTGCAGAGGCAGGGAGGACAAGACAAGGGCGGGGAAGACACGTGAACACACAACATCAACAAAAGCACGTGGCTAAAGTCCGGGCTGAGTCCTGACAGCAATGACAGTCCTGACAGCAAGTTCATACTAATTTAAAATCTTGTTGCGATAAACATGTTAAAAGGTTATAAACATTTAGACTATGTACCTACATTATATAAAAACCTATTCATTTTAGTGTGGACCTAATTATAAATAGACCTGGCTTATTATTATTATTATTAGTGCATCTAAAAGCAAACTAATTCTGGCACCCAGTGTAGTCTCAAAGTACAGAAGGTCATTAGCGTCAGTTTTACTTTTATGAGGAAAGAGGTTGTGGTTTTTCTTTCACACATTTCTTTTTCTTGCTTTGACACTGAACTGAAAAAGGCAAAACGAGTGTGTTACCCCATTACAGGAAATCCGATCTTTTCAAGCCCATATCTTGTCAAATATAAAACCTGAGCTTAGCTATATGATAATAACGAGACAGGACACACATCTCATCTCACAGCTCTTCCTCTACACTCTACACTTAACTAACTAGCTCAGCTCAACACCTAAACTACTTAACCTTTTATGAATTCCTGCAATCTGAGGCTTCATATCAATGGGGTAGAGCCGTCCCTACGGCTGAAGTTTAATGGAAGCTTGCTGTCATCCGTTGTATCTGAGGAATAGCAGGTTATCTAACTATATACTGTATATGAGGTATAAAAGTTGTCCTGGGTTTATCAGTGTCTAAATGAGGTGTAATGTAGTGTGAGAAGAGTTGTCTGTGTCATACCCAGCTCCTCCTCCATGGTGCTTCCCCCAGAAATGTCCTTCACCCCCAGTACTCTGTTAAAAAGGATGGAGAAGGCACTGCCCCAGACGCCTAAACAACACACACACAGTGCAGGATGTCACATAAATACCAACTGAATAATTACGAGCTGTTTTCTGATTATCCTAAATATAAACGCACTTTAATTGAGACCCTAGGAGATTGCATTGCTGCCGCAAACATCTGTAATATGGCAGAATTTGGCTTTTGAATAATTTTTTTTTTTTTTTGACAAAATCAAGTTCAGAATAAAACAAAACATCTTAAAGCAGAGTCAGGGACAAATTCTGCTAGAAACTGAGTAGCAGAGCTGGCAGTCGCACTTCAATAAACAGCTGTCAATTCTGTCACTGGATGAATCTAGAGTAACAGAGAGAGAGTAATTATGGTCTCTGTCTTTTATCTCGGGTTATTCTACATTAAATTGAAGCAATTAAATCTTTCGGGACAATTAAAAGCATATTTATAACACATGAATATTGATACTCATTCCCCTTTCCTCCTTATAACTGGTCTTCACATGCTAATACATGCTAATAATCACAAGTGGGTTATCCCCAGTGACTTGGTGATCATTGACGTTCAGGCACGCGATTAGCAAATAGTTTTCTCAGTAGCAGGAAAGAGAAGAAGGAGAATAGGGAGGAGTTTTTTGGTTGGATTTTTTTCAGTTTTAAATATAATCTGAGTCCACTTTTTCCACCTCATGCAACATCCCTCAGAACAAAGGTTCAATAAGAAAAATGTGAACAATTTGTTTTTCACTCCCACAGTGTCGTGTGTGTGAGAGTCCCAGGTGTATTATCTTACCCATTAGAAAGTGCAGAGGATTCTCCTCATATTTCTTAACTACAGTTCCCATGAAGAATTTGCTGCCAAAAAGGTCAGGGGACATGAACGTGCCGTATTTAGCCATGCCGATCTCATAAGGACTGAACTCCACCCAATCTGTCAATCAAAACACACCAGAATTAGCAAATATCTTAGCACAATTTTTTTACTCCATTAATAACATGACCATACAAAGAGCTTTAGATGAGAATAAAGGATTATATTTTTCTTTATTACTTTATTATTATTATTATTATTATTATTATTTTTATTATTATTATTATTATATTAGTACTATTTCAGCATCAATGAGATATGGAAAGAAAAACAATATTGCAATTCCACTTCCAGTTATAATGAAACAATACAAAGATCTTTAGAATGAGATCTTTATAGATAAAGATCTAATGGGCTTGGCTGCTAACATGACCGTCTCCCGCGCGGCTTTCATTGCTGAAATGACGCACTAGCGTACGACATCTGAGAGCTATACATGGGCTATGATGTTCACCGTATCCAATTACACACACATCACAATGCCTGAGCTAAAAAAAAAAAAAACAACAGATGGGAGGATTGTGTATTTGACAGAGTGATCTATTTGGGTGTCCCTTGAATGGCTTCACATATTAAGTAGCTGGAATGTAACTGGTTCTGTCTTTGCAGTTTAGCAAAAGAATGTGTTATAAATAGAAACACGTAACAGACACAAAGCCTCTTAGTATAGCTTAAACATACAGTGTATTTAAGCCAGTGTTTCCACCATCTGTGCCTTCGGAGCACATTCTCAATTAAACGATGATTTCATTTTCCTATGATAAAACTTTGGGTACTGAGGCATGTTGTGGATAAATGTTCATGTGTACAATAATTGTGGTACAAACCCACAAAATAAGGCATGCTTTTAATGTAAATCAGCATGCTTACACATTTGCATCCATCTACACTGCGATCTTCCGACACTAAAGCCATTGTATCAGCAATTTGCATACAAACAATAACCCTCATACACAGACTCCAAAAAACACACAGAAACATTCTTACCAGCGAACATGAGCTCGGATACATCTGGTTTGACATGCAGGCAGGTGAACAGTGGCAACGGAGACTGCGCTTCGTTAATTTTCTCCTGCATTGCACTTAACTTACTGTCCATCCTCTGCACATGGAGAAAGACATTAATACAAGAATAAACAGTACACACCGAACTGTGGACACACACATACACTCCTGTATTTACATTCATGGAATCTGGCTTACATTTTATAGCAATTCAGGGTTAAGGGTCTTGCTCAGTGGCGCAGCAGTAGTATCTTGGTGGAACTGGTTTTCTAACTCACAACCTTACAAGCATCAGTCCAACACTTTAACCATTAAAGGCTGGGTCTCCGTTGTTTGAAAGGCAACGTTGACATATAAAATCACTAAAACAAACACGCCCCTAACCCAAGTCCCACCCCTGTATTGATAGCTCCGCCCACACATACATACGTAACCGAGGCAAATAATGGAAAGAAATGTGTCTTTATCATACTGTAGCTGAAGGGAAGAACAATATGATTGTAGATAAACAAACAAGCAAAAATGACACACAAACATAATCATGTAAAGGACAAAGGCATATATTAGTTCTGTGTAACGAAGTAAAACCAACGTTACTCACCTATCGAGAAGGAAAAAAGCGCCTCGGTGTCTTAAGTAAAGTTGGTCACATATTCACAGATTGGAGTTTCCCGAGTCAATAACTCCTGAGCTAAACACTGTTACTACACAAAACACGGTTGTAGCTGCGTCTCTACATTACTACGATAGAAAAGAGGTGTTATTTGTGTAGTAACAGCGTTTAGCTCAGGAGTTATTGACTCAGGAAACTCCAATCTGTGAATATGTGACCAACTTCCTGCTCCTTCAGTTCTCTCTAGCGCTGGAAAGCTGATCCTATATTAACATGTCCTACTTCTTACCTTATCGTAAGTCTTTCTTCTCTTTCTTTCTATGTTTTTATCCTCCATGTCAATGTTAAAACCGCTTTCTGCTAATGTCACACATGCGCACTGAACACACTCTCCGCCCATATTGACAAGACACGCCCCTTTCTGCTCATTGGCTACACGTTTTTGTTTTGTTTTTTGTTTATTTTTCGGCCCGACGCAGTTTTCTGAAGCATTTCTCAAAAATCGGAGACCTCACCTTTAAGCTAAATTAAACTAATATTTTATTAAGCTAAATTTAAACCATTAAGCACACAACTAAAGCGCACACATTGGAAATAATTTGTAAAATTAAACGGTTAAATGTTCTCATAATACGCACATCAGGAATAAGTGTTTCCCCGATAAGCATGCCAAAGATGTCTGCAAAGGTGACCGGCTGGCCATTAGACTTTTTGGTCCACAGAGCCTGGACATAGTTGGTGATGTGCTGCGGCAGGAGCAGGCGGAGAGGGTTGCTGCTCACGCTCTTCATTAACTCCTGATTAATCTGCTCGGGGCCTTTCGTAGGGAACTCCGGGTGAGAGTACAGCATAGACATGTACCTGGAACACACACAGATGTGTTAACGCAGAGCTGCAGGGCTGGATGGAGAGACATTGCTGGAAATTTAGAATATCAGACTCATAATAAGCTTCATCAAAGCAGTTGATTCTTACACAGTAACTAACTAAATGTCTGTCACTTTGTACGAACAGGTTAAAACGGTGAAATCAACATGCAGGAATTTTACAGACTGTGACTGTGTCATTTAAACTTGGATGCACTGTAGCACAGTAATGTAGAATGATGTAGAAGATACCATGTTGAGCCAGACAGGCCAGCGAGGTATGTGGCGCAGTCTAGAACGCCCGATTCGTACAGCGCTTTCATGGCCCCCGAGAAGCCGACCATCGCCCTGAACCCACCACCGGATCCTACCACAGCTATGACAGGGACCTGCACAGACACACAATAATATTGCATCACTTTATGTTTATCCAATTTTGTATATAGTCTTAGTGTTTCTGGTGAGGACAACATGGTGGCACAGCAGGTAGCAATATCCTGCATTTGTACTAGCACTTGTTTATCCTCTTACACATAATTTTCAGTTCAATTGAGTTCAATATTATTTATATATCCGTTTTTAGAATGGACACTGTCTGCAGTGTATAGTGTAGCTATGGTTTTATGATATTTTGGATACAATCTGGGTTAGTATCCAGACAACCTGCTCATACAGTTACAGGCTGACATTACGCTGGATACTGTTGCGCTCCATACAACACAATGATTTGTCCTGGTCACAGATGCACCAGCGAGACGCACATTAACATTTTGTCCTCTTCTGAACTCTTATATGTTGCCGTTATGTCGTGTGAATTGCAATATTTTATGTACAGCTGTGCTATTGTTCTTTTAATTTAACACTTCCTTTGATCCATGGTGCGTTCTAAAATAGCTCACATGCCCACTGTTGGCGCTTTCGGCTATGCAGCCCCATACACAACAAACTGCCATGCACTGTGTATTTAGACACCTTTCCAGCTTCTTCAGCAATTTGAGCTACCTTAGCTTGTCTGTTGGATGACCTTGTCACCGGTTCAACACTGTTTTCTTTCCTTGGGCCACTTTTGATACACTGCAGACCTGGAACACCCCACAAGAGCTGCAGCTTGGGAGATGCTTTGACCAAATCATCTAGCCATCAAAGTTTGGCCCTTGTCAAACATGCACAGAACCTTACGCTTGCCTATTTTTCCTGCTTCACTTGCTGCCTAATATACTGTATCCCACGCACTAACAGGTGGTGTGATGAATCAGTGATAATCAGTGTTATGCACTTCACATCTCAGTGGTCATAATAGTATAGGCAAGAAACCTCCAATACGATATTGGTCAGTGTTTCAGTTTATTTGTCCAACCCTTGTAGATGCTACACAACATAATATTCAAGCATAAAAAAAGTTCCGTTACTTACAGGCCTATGTGCAATATCCTAACAGTTATTAATTTTTACAGACTGAGAGACAAAACAGAAGCAAAAAAGTTTGTGAACCAGAGAGATACACTAAGGACTTTTAGATAAGTAGTTAGACAGGAGTTAAAGTTACATAATCTCTTGCATAATCTAGTCAGGTCTGACTTCCTGAAATTAAAATACACTACACCAGCATAAGCACACAAACCAGTTCAAGAACTGTGAAATCTCACTGTTAGATTTTTAAAGCTACAGTATGCAACACCACTGTGTTCTTTTTTTACAACCTAAAGGATAAACCTGAACCATTTATCTTTTTACAATCAGATCTAAAAGAATTAGGATACAGCTTCTGAAATATTGCGCAGTAGAAACTGAGGTCATTAAATAGACCATTGCATCCCTGCTGTAAGTTAAATAGTCTTCCAGGAATGGTTCTGGCCTTCAATTCTGTCCGAACTGTCCATCTTTGAGGAGATTCATGTATCTGTGGCTTTCATCCTAACTCATGCAGGTTACTGTAGTTTCTGTATGACATCAGAACAACCGACAAACTCCCAGGAAATAAAAAATAACGTGATTCAGCCTTTGCCTTTAAGAGATGATTTCTTATCAGCCTTTATAAATTTTAATAATCTTGTATATAGGTGAGTAAGTCAAAGCACAGAACAGAAGTGCTCACTGTCTTAGGCTTTTACGTATCTTTAATAAACCAGGATTTAATGCTAAATTTAAAGTCAGTAAAGTTACACCTCCTGGAAATGAGCAAAATTAACTAGAAAATATAAAAAAAACACATAGAATAAGTGATAGTTTGGCTTGAATATAAGAGGACAGTGTATAATTTGATTAGAAGTAAACATAATAGTAGTTTAATAGTAGACAGTGAAGAATCTGATAAAGGAAATAACAGCTCCGAGTCTCTTCCTGTGACATGTAACCAGGGAGGAGCTTTCACAAGCAGCCCCTCAAGCAAATATTCAGCTCATATAAACTTAAGCTCATTTCTATCCTTTTTGTTTATAAGCCTACATTAAACAGTGCTTAGCGTCTACTTGGTGGTCAGATTGTCTGAATATGACAACGGAGATCGTTTTATACAAATAATTCGTTTTTTATTTGCAACACACTTGTAAATAAAGGCTTCGCTGCACAACATTTGGTCAGAAACTGATAGCAGTAATTCAAACGGCAGTAATTCAATTCAACAGCACATAAACACTGCAACTTTTATTTTTTATTTGTCTTTTGTTGTTCCTCTTTTTTTTTGTTCTTTAAAAATCACAGTGTTTACATAAAGCTACACCTTCATGTCATACTGTTATATATGATAAGAGATGTAACAGCAAATACAGATGTGAACACAAGGCACTGTACAAGTTTGGGAGCTGAATAAAATATTAAAAAAAAATTTTGTCTTTGGTATTGTTCGGTTTCACCAATAAAAAAGGGGGGAAATGTTACGTTATCGTGTTTCATCTACATAACATGTACATTATATAACCGCTGTTGTATGATTACACAAAAGACTGCAGCTAAATATGAAAAAAGTGCTCAAAATATTTTTTTTTTTTTTCTAAGCTTTAAACAGATAGAAACGCACAACAGTTTTGTGTACAACACTGTACATGTAAATATCACTCTGCCTTAGCCATTGTACAAGCTGCATTCTACTGAATGCATTCTACTGAATGCAGCTTGTACAATGGCTAAGGCAGAGTGATATTTACATGTACAGTGTTGTACACAAAACTGTTGTGAACAATTATTTGCATATCGGCCTGACAGGGCATGGTGTAATAAAGACCGCTGGTAAATTATACAACCATTTAGGGAGCTCTCTTAGGTTGTAATGTTCATGTACAATGCAGAAGGTAATGTGTGTGTGTTATACCTCCTGGGGGTTAGAGGGCAGAAATCGAGGCTTCTCCATGTCCAGCAGTTTCTTGATGCCCAGCGTGACCCGCTCGCTTCGCCGTTGCCTGTACAATTTCTCTTTGTCGCACAGAGCGAGACTAAACCGAAGGTCATTAGCCGAACTGGAAACATGCACAGAGACACCACACTGATGTGACACATCCTTTTTGTCAACATCATATTTTAACTTTTTGTTACTATCAGCCAGTTCTCTTTTTGGTTTCCTGTGCTTGGCTACATGAATACAGCTGCTTATTTATACAGTACAGGTTTGGACCGGAGAGCTATATAAAATGAATGACCATGCACAAGCCACTTAGACTGACACAAGTGCTGCGTCCTGGATGTTATGATGTCTGTGCTACTGCTACACTGAGGCACATAAAATAATCCAGTGGAGTGAAGAAATATTTATTCAATCATCTTCTGTAACCTCAGGTACAAAAAGACAGAAGAAGGGATGGCAGTCTATTTTAGGACATGAAAACACACTCTCTCTCTCTCTCTCTGTCACGCACACGCTCTCATCTCACGCTTTCACACACTCATGAGTTCTTACACATTCACACACACACAAACAAACGCTCGTAGACACACACACATGCTTTCTCTCACACACACACAGACACACGCACACTTTCTCGCACACAGACACACTTCTTTCTCGCACACACACACTCTCAAACGACACACTCTCAGGCACACACACACACACACACTCATGCACTGTCACACACACACCCTCAGACACACACACACTATTTAAAGAAAAACAGAGACACTGAGATGAGTCAATGCTACCTGCAACACAATAAATATTCTAAACATCAAAGTATACGTCTATGCTTCTGTAAACAGGCACTAATCTATAAAAGAACAAGCAGGTCTTTCCCAACAAATCATCATCATCATGTGACCAGTGTCTGACACACTGACTATGACATAAATACAGTGAACCTCAGCAAACAATAGTGTTTTATGTGAACTACATCAAATAAGTAAATAAAGACACCTGGCTGAGTGAGCAAACAGCTTAAGTGAATACATACCAAACTTCCAGACTGAGCTCTAAAAACACTTTGGTGGTCTGTTGGAACAAGACAAAGACACACGATTAGTGTGGCATGAATCACTGTTCTTTAACTGCTCAAAGAAAGACAGAAAGACCCGTCGATAATGTTCTTACTTTTCCAATTAGAAATGGCACCAACTCCTTTTGTCCCGCTTTGAGACTGGAAATGGGATATGACGTCATACCCAGTGTTTCATCCATCACGTAATTAGCATCCATTAATGTTAGCTGAAAACAGGGTATTACATATTAGCTGAGCTGTCGGGTCTGTTCTGTTAAAAAAAAAAAAAAAAAAAAAAAACAAAGGCCCAAATAAACATCCAGCAAAGCTGTTAATGGTTCTACCTCCAGAACATTGTTCTGGTTTGGGTCCAGTATGAACTCGAAGCTTTCGTCCCACTCAGGGTTGATGTCATTATCGATGTGCCGTGTCCTCTTCCTGCTCTCAGGAGCCGTGGGAATGAAAAGCTCCACGTAGGGGTCCGGAGTGTCCACTACACACAAACAGTGAGGTAATATGACATCATGGCTACATCTTCTACTCATCTGTATGCTGTTTCATCAGTAGCTCCGATTGTTCTATTGCTTTTCACATTTGGAGAATGATAAATATTTGAAATAAATAATTTTCCACAACTCACACAAGTCACCCAGAGCTCCTTTGGTGACATTTTCTGCCCGCAGCACTTTCACTTTCAATTTGTGGGAATACTGCTGCTCTACCTTAAAGACACAAACAGACAGCGAGCTCTTCTTCATTTATATTATACAAGTGTACAAAAACACAAACTCAAACATTTCTATTTAATATTCTGTTTGTTATAATAAGCAATTTCATTTAAGCAATTTAAATCTATCTATCTATCGATCTATCTATCTATCTATACTGACTGTCCACTTTATTAGGAACACCTGCACATACATGAAGTTCTAGAATCAGTCAGTGAACTGATACAAGTCGAGAGCTTCAGCTGATGTCTGATCTCTGTGACTTTAACTGTTCAATGGTTGTTGGTTGAAGATGAGATGGGTCATGATTTCAGAAAGTGCTGATCTCCTGGGTCACTCAGTTTACTCAGAGTAGTGTGAAAAACAAGAAGCACTGAGTGAGACAGTGACAGTTCTGTGGGTGTTGAACATTCTTGATGAGAGATCAGAGGAGAATTACTAGAATTGGTCGAGCTGTCATGAGGGATCCAGTAAGTAACTTCTGCTGCTATAAAGTCCACTCTTTCCAGCCATGAAGAGGAATCTGAGGCCATCATGGGCACAGACTCACTCATACTGGACAGGATAAGACTTTAAAAAGTGTGCACAAAACCCCTAAACTGATACTTTTGTCAGGAGAGAGATTCTGGGACACAATAAACATAAGGAATAGATCAAAATCAGCAGGCAGTGTTAATAGGCAGTGGCGTTCACTGGGAAATGGAGTTCAGGTATTGTGATCATACTGGATGACGTGTTTTATACCATATGTTTAGAATTGGTCTCATCGGACCATAACACATTTTACCACACAGTTTAAGGTGATTTAGAGGAGTTTGGATGTTTTCAGTGAGAAAGGTCTACAGCCCAGTATGTCTCAGATGTTCCTGCAGCTCCTTTAATGTTGTTGTAGGTCACTTGGCAGCCTCCTTGCTAAGTTCTTGTCTTGTTCTTTTATAAAACTTTCAATTACTTTCTACACTTTGATGAGAAAGTTCATAGGAAAATGGTTTTAACACCTTTTGATTTGCATACAAATGATCTTTTATCAAAAATGTGCACTTTTGTTCCACAAAAGACTATTAAAAGGAAAGTATTATTAGGTGGCACTTACGATGATGTACTGATAAGGATCAACGGAAGACATAGTGGGGGTTACCATGGAGTGATGAGGACTGGATCTCCTGTCCACGTGAAAATCAGATGAACAACTCTGTGGAAATGGAAATTCTCATCTAGTGAACACACGAGAGTGGTTAATTCAACTGCAATGCTGAGATCAGGGTCATTTATGAGACAGGAATTTAACATCTAAACTAGGGATGTACCGATCCGATATTTTGAGTGGATCGGGGATCGGTGGTGCGTGACCGATCCAAATCCGATACCCGTGGTCATGGGCGTCGGAACCATTATAAGACCAATAATATTGGACCCACCCACTTTTACCGTCTCTATTCAGCGACGATTCTATTCTAGAATAGTCTCTATTCTATATGTCTTTTTTTTATATTACTTTCAGATTAAAAATTCAACTAAAAAAATGTAATTAAACTACCCACAGCATTGATCACGCTCCTGCTTCCTGAAATCCATCGGAACCATTATATGTGTGTGGGACAGGACACGCCCACTTTTTATTTACTTCAGACGCCCATGCCCGTGGTGGTTAATTCATGAACAGCAAATATCATAGACTATTGATTAAACTTATAAATAAATAAAAAAATACACTTATATGTTAAATTATATTAATGTAAATAAATATAATAAATTTTATAGTTAATATGTTGCACAAACCGCCTGCGACAGACAGGCAAGTTTAGCAGGCAGCCTTTCCATTTACCTCAGTGTTAAACATGTCGCTCATTTGGGTGCAAGGTTTACTGTTTAACCCTCCTGTTGTCCTCCTATACAAATTAGGAGCGCTGAGTCAACTTGACCTTGTCTGTTTTGACTGCTTATAAAAAATGAACTATATATGATAGCCTTTTTTTTCACCTTTTAGTCTAACTTGTTTCCAACATATTAACATATATTTTGAAAAAAAAAATATATATATTCAGTATAATAATCCTTATTTATATACAAAAATGCCTCATTTTTTAGTAAAAAAAAAACAGAAATTTGTAATTATTTTCATTATAGAGGCACAAAAGTTGATGCACGATTACAGGCTGGTATATTTCAAGGGCAGGAGATCGTTTTGAAACCATTTTGTCCATTTTTAATGTCAGCAAATAATAAAACCTGTTTTTTTTTACAGGCCAAATTGACTTGAATGCTTATAAATCAAAAAATTCTACAATTATCACCATTCTGAGTGTAATATTTATTTTACCCACCTGATGTCATCTGATCAACCAACAACAGGCTACACACACACACACACACACACACACACACACACAAAAACATGCCATAATTTCATGTGAATAAAACTTTGTTTACCTCCTTATGTTTTTATATTATACTTAATTTATGAATGATAACCCTTATGAAATTTTGCCATGTTTTGAGTAAAATAAGCAGAAATTATTAAATATTATTTTGGATAACCGCTGACTGATAAATGTCAAACGTTACTCAGCATATCTCCAGGCCAAAGCTGACTGATGCAACTAAATTCATAAATAAGAGAGAGGAAACAAATATGATTTGAATATGAAAACACAACGTGTGTGTGTGTGTGTGTATGTGTGTGTGTGTAAAGATTGTTGGTAGAAGAAGAAGAGAAGAGAAGATATTGTCCCCAGCTGGACAAATGCATATAACATGTGTGAAATATTTACAAATGATTGTTTTTGTTTTTTTGGAGGCCCAATGAACTGCAATGCCCAATGCTTGTGTGTGTGTGTCTGTGTGTGAGTGTGTGTGTGTAAAGCTTGTTGGTAGATCAGATTTTGCCCCCAGCTGGACAAATGCATCTAACAAGTGTGAAATATTTACAAATGAGTAGCTTAACGTTTTTTCTGGAGGCCTAATGAATTGTTATGCCCAGTGCTTCTGTGTGTGTGTGTGTGTGTGTAGCATCATTTCGGTAGATCATATTTTGCCCTCTGCTAGGCAAAGGTATATCAAAAGTGAGAAATATTTACAAACGTGTAGCTTTTTTTCTGGAGGCCTAATGAAATGCAATGCCCAATATGTGTGTGTGTTTGTGTGTGTGCATGTGTGTGCATGTGTGTGTACGCGCCCGCGCGTGTGTGTGTGTCTCTGTGAAATGTTTACAAATGTGTAGCTTTTGTTTTGTCTGGAGGCCAACTGAATTGCAATGCCCAATGCTTTGAACAGTGTTTGAATGTGTGTGTGTGTGTGTGTGTGTGTGTAGCATCATTTCGGTAGATCATATTTTGCCCTCTGCTAGGTGAAGGCATATCAAAAGTGTGAAATATTTACAAATGTTTGGCTTTTTTTTCTTTTCTGGAGGCCTAATGAAATGCATTGCCCAATTTGTGTGTGTGTGCGTGTGTGTGTGCGTGTGTGTGTGTGTGTGTTTTGGGTGCATGTGTTAGTGGATATTTTATGTGTGCATTTTTGTGTCTGTATCTACTGTATGTTCATTGCGCTGAAAAGGGCAAAAGTGTGACCTATTGGCCCAATAAATGTGGCCGAGTCAAAATGACCCAAGCGGATCAAAAACATGTAGTATATACTAGTCTGAACACATAGTTCAATGAAAATAGAAAAAATTAATTTTGCTTGCAAAGTTCCTAATTTGGAACAATTCTGCTAAATTTCAGGCAAATATGTGGAAGAAAACAAAGTTATGACACATTAAATTCTTCCAGCAGGGTCAAAAAGACCCAAGGACAACATGAAGGTTAATACATTTTGCATTGTGTTTCAAGAGTTCTAATTTAAGATTCACTTTAAAATATTGCCTTTTCTTCAGAAAATAATTTTTTTTATTTAATAATTACAGTATATATAGTTTAGATTGTTATACCACTAACTTTTAAAAGTACTGTTTGCTACTGCATTAATACTTTTTTAAGGTTTCTTGTGTTTTCATTTTTCATTCAGTAATAAGGGCATTTTTGTATTTCTTTACCAAAAACAAATAAATCTTAATAACTAAGCGAGTTGTTAACATTCTTTTGTTTTAAAGGTAGAAAAGAACACAGATATCGGTATCGGCCGATACTGGCAAACTCTGGTATCGGTTCGGAAGAGAAAAAGTGGTATCGGTGCATCCCTAATCTAAACTAAAACACTATGCTGATTACAATAAATACAAAATTTAAACAGAAGTAATGACAGTCTATATTACAATGGCAATCATGACATTGTACATAATATATAAGCATTGTGTAGCCTTTATCAGCAAGGTCAGAAGCCTGGAGGGCGTGAGAATATCAAAAGAGGAAGTGTGCAGCTAAGAAAACTAAGATAATGCTCTCATTTTAGCTTAACTGACAAATAATGAGCAGCAACAAACAAAAATGGAAAGGCAGGCTTCATGTATGTTAGAGAAAGCACATGCTAGCCTTCACCCTCCACAGTTACTAGCTGTCGTCTGATAGAGGAGAAGCTACAGTAGCTACAAAAAGAGAATCAGTAAATAACCAATCTGAAAAAAGTCCAGTAATGAATACAGAAACTTGGAAGAGAATTAAGAATCACTGACCATCATCCCGAATGATTTCTCATATCATTTTAAACCAAATAAAGAATTTATTCAATTAAAAAACAAAGGCAATCTCTTTCGACATATCCTCTGGCTATGACCCTGTTGGCTTCTCATTTTCTTTATTTAACCATCTCCGCTTGTCTATTCACATTCCGTTTACATGTTGCCCAATTCCTTTTATTTATTTAAGCTCCATGATTCCCCTACAGAAATCATGTGCCAGGGATCAGTAGAAAATTAAGTTAATTTCTTTTCCAGACCCAATCCCCACCTGAGCCTGTTCAAAAATCATGCTTGGTCAGATCAGCTACCAGCTGCTAAACCTGATGGACCATCTTTGTCCGTTTTCCCCCTCAGCTGCAATATTACTTGTGTAAACTGATCAATAAGTGATTGCCTTGTTTTTTTTCTTCTTCTAAAAACCAAGTGCAAGTGTGTGAGAGCCCATGTCATGTCCCCAGTCCTGGTCTTGGAGATAGTGTGTGCATGCATGTGTGTATGTGTGTCTGTGTGTGTGTGTGTGTGTGTGTGTGTGTGTGTATGTGTGTGTGTATGTGTGTTTGTACACTAAAATGTGCAGCAAGATCAGACAGAGTTGGGAAACTTGTGTTCTAGAGCTCTACAAGCTCCATGCCATCTGTATATAGTATTATAATATTAAAGCAATAGATTCTAATACAATGACAGTGAAGTATCGTGTTCATTTACAGTGTCTCAGTATAAATGAACAGTTATTTCTGAGCTGGACACAGAGCATCCCACAAGAAACATACTATCCTGAATAATACTGATAACTTTTGGTGGGTTTCTGTTTAAAAAAAAACAATGTCATCCGGGTTTTATGAAGCACACACACCCACACACACACACACACAGGCCTGTAACTCTGTGAGGTTCTGAAACTTCAGTACTTCAGGCAGGGAACCGCCTTCTCTTTCCTCCCTGCTGTTCCTCTATATCTACAGCTAGGTCTAAGATCTCTTCACAACTCAGCCATTAATGCAACAACAACAATATACTCACCAGATGATGTTAAGATAAATGCGATGTCCTAGAAAAAAGCCTTGCGTTTGTCCTGCACAGCGGTGCGCGCTTCTGTACAGTCATGATTTGAGGAACAGGAGGAGGTGCTGAACATCAGCCGCTTTTGCTTGTGCTAATAAACACGCCCCTGATACTAAACCCTCAAGTGCACACAGTCTAGGAAATCCATCTGTCTGCTTTCTATACAAGTGCAAATGATTATATACGCATATTGTAAAAATAAAAAAATATTAATAATAATAATCAATGGAAATAATATCTTCCCCAGTGTAAGATCCAGTTTGGACTAAAAATGCAGACTTTTACACCCGACTCACATAAGAGTGTTAATAAAAAAAATAAGAAATAAGGCGAAATCTATTATCTTAAGTATCATTTCTACCACTAGAGGGAAACCTAATCCTTCTGCTCTATTATAATGTTCTATCACTGCTTTATTATTATTATAAGTTACTCTATAATTTTGCTGAAAATACACATAGCATCCCAAAGGCTATGGATTAAACTGAATACACTCTTTGACCACAGAGAATTGTTCATTAATTGTTTTATTAACACTGATGTGCTTCTCAGTGCAGTAATGTTATGGTGTACGGTGTGGCACAGTGTACACCAAATATTTCACTTTTAAAAAAATTAAAATAAAACGTATTATTCTCCTCTGAATTCTATCATTACATATTGTGTGAATTTAAAATTAGGTGACAATGTTAGTGTGAAAAGGTTTTACATGAAAAATGGTCCTCAAAAGATGTTATGCTATGTCAAAAGTAATCAAATGCAAATTTGGGGAAAAACTTGATACAAGTGAAGGTTTGAAAACATTTGTGCGTTTGTTTATCCTACATAAATATATAAAACATAAACATACATAACAATAAATATCTAAAACATAAACATACATAACAATAAATATATAAAACATAAACATACATAACAATAAATATATAAACCATAAACATACATACTAATAAATATAAAACCATAAACATACATAACAATAAGTCTATAAAACCCAAACATAAATAACAATAAATATATAAACCATAAACATACATAACAATAAATATATAAACCATAAACATACATAACAATAAATGTATACAACATAAACATACATAACAATAAATATATAAACCATAAACATACATAACAATAAATCTATAAAACCTAAACATGTATAACAATAAATATATAAAACATAAACATACATAACAATAAATATATAAACCATAAACATACATAATAATAAATATATAAAACATAAACATACATAACAAAAGTCTATAAAACCCAAACATAAATAACAGTAAATATATAAACCATAAACATACATAACAATAAATATCTAAAACATAAACATACATAACAAAAGTCTATAAAACCCAAACATAAATAACAACAAATATATAAACCATAAACATACATAACAATAAATATATAAACCATAAACATACATAACAATAAATATCTAAAACATAAACATACATAACAATAAATATATAAACCATAAACATACATAACAATAAATATCTAAAACATAAACATACATAACAATAAATATATAAACCATAAACATACATAACAATAAATATATAAACCATAAACATACATAACAATAAATATCTAAAACATAAACATACATAACAATAAATATAAAACATAAACATATTTCATATTATTTTCTATTAAATATTTTATTTTATTTTTTAAGATGATCAATATTCTAAAACTTTTAATTGTTTAAGTGTTTTAATTCTAAACAAATGCTCTTTTTTTATTATTCAACTATCATCATCATATCATATATCATATTATTTGGACATGCGTCTGGTCTCAGTTCAGTTTTTAACATGAAAACTCCAAACTCGTTTCTGTGCAGTGACGCAAACTGCATACCAAAGTGGATTAAACGTTTCCGCCTCGGTGCTAAAACGATCTCCACGCCATCACTGTGTAAATGTTACCGTGCTGCACAATCACAGCTGTGTCCAGCGTCTCTAATCACTAGGGTTTCCGTGCTGTTGCTCGTGCTGTGATTCATCACTAACTATTGTCAGAAATCTCGGCTCGGTCACATACACGTCTCCACTGTTCACTACATAGGGCGCATCCTTCCCCACTTGGTGTATTGCGCTTATGGAGAACGCAGGGAGCCAACTGGTTATTAAACAACTCCATTTGCGTCACTTGAAGTACTGTATAAAAGCTGCTTGCTTTACCAAGTTCATTCACTCAGATTTCAGCTGGCGTGGTGCAACACACTATAAAGTGCAACACACTATAAAGCACAGGAATGTACAAGACTAGATTGTTCCTTCTTTTATCCCTGGGTGTCCTGGCTTGCAAAGGAGGTAGGTGAATTATAAAGAATAACAACAAAGAGACAAAAATCTTAAAGTTATCAATTTATTTCTAACCTCTGATATGATCCATTTATGTCATAATGCTGTGTTAAACCTAGACAGCCATAACTAACTGCCTAACTTTAATCCAATATTATAAAAGGATATATACTGTATATACATATAAAGAAGGAAAAAGGAATAACCTGTATTTGGGTATTGATTTTATTGATTTCAGCCAACCCTTGTTGCTCGCAGCCATGCCAAAATCTTGGTGTGTGTACAACTATTGGTCAAGACTCTTATGAATGTGACTGCACACGGACTGGATATTATGGGCAAAACTGCACAATCCGTAAGTATGCTTTGTCATATTCACAAAGCAAGATACTGTAAACAAGACTGAACAATTAACAGCCTGCTTTTTAAACTGTTTTCTATATGACTTCAAATGTTTTTTTCTCAATAGCTGAATTCCTCACATGGCTGAAAGTGTCGCTGAAACCCGCACCAAACACAGTGCACTACATCCTCACGCATTTTAGAGCTTTCTGGAACATCATCAACAAAATTCCAGTTCTGCGAGACTCCGTCATGCGTTATGTATTAACATGTAAGTAAAAACTCAGAGGTCTAATTGTTCTTAACTCTGAAGTCTCCGAAGTATAATATATTTTGACATGCTATTTTCTTTTCTCTTCAATTAGCACGTTCCCATTTAATTGAAAGTCCACCAGTCTTCAACGCTGACTACGGTTACAAGAGCTGGGAAGCCTATTCCAATCTGTCCTATTTCACACGTACTTTACCTCCTGTTCCCAAGGATTGCCCAACACCTATGGGAGTTGCAGGTGAGCGTCACTATCCAAACCTGTTCTTTAGCATTTTTGAAAGCTTATCAACAATCTTATATGAGCATTACACCATATGCCTCTAGGCCAAGGATAGAACTAGACTGCGTGCAGAATGTGATAAATGGGTTTAGAAAAGCTTAACTGACATAAGACTTAAAGACTTCAAAACAGATTGAGTAGTGTGCATTTGTGTTGCCTTTGCCTTTGTAATGTAATTTGCTTCTGTCGTACCTGGGCTCTTGCAGGTAAAAAAGAGCTGCCTGATGTGAAAGTGTTGGTGGAAAAGTTCCTAATCAGGAGGAAGTTTATCCCTGACCCACAGCGTACCAGTCTCATGTTTGCCTTCTTTGCTCAGCACTTCACACACCAGTTCTTCAAAACTGACATGAAGAAAGGTCCAGCATTCACCAAGGCCAAGAACCATGGGGTGAGTCCGGACCCTTTAGCAGACTGGATGTTATTTGATTGGCTAGACTTTTTTTTTTTTTACTTTACCATAGCATCCATCCACATATTTTATAACTCCAATAATGTACATTCTTCAGGTTGATCTGAATCACATTTATGGCGAGGACCTAGAACGTCAACATAAGCTCCGGCTTTTTAAGGATGGCAAGCTAAAATATCAGGTAGGGTTAATAATAATCAGTAATAACTTTCATCATGTGACTATCATGATGGTCTATTCATCATATGGACTATGTTAAATATTGAAGATATGTTTCTCTTTAGGTTCTGGATGGAGAGGTTTATCCTCCCTTAGTAAGTGAAGTTCAGGTGGATATGCACTATCCACCGCATGTGCCTGAGTCTCATCGCTTTGCTGTAGGTCACGAATTCTTCGGTCTGGTCCCAGGCCTCATAATGTATGCTACAATCTGGCTTCGGGAACACAACCGTGTGTGTGATGTTCTTGTACAGGAACATCCAGATTGGGATGATGAGAGGCTTTTTCAGACCACAAGACTCATCTTGATTGGTGAGAGAACTTTTATACAAACAGGATAAGAATGTGTTTTAGGTTCTTAAAGGAAAATTCAGCCTTATTCCATGTAAAAATATGTGTGGTTTTCAGCTATATTTATCCTTTACTTTCCTCACTGCAGACAATGCCCTATTGTCAAATATTTCATTCAGATATTTCCTCTACAAACATATCCTCATTCACCTCTTTCAACATATTTTAGGCTGTGTGTCAGGTTACGTGTTTGGAAGCCATCTATGCAAATTCTTCTCATTCCTTTCTTTAGGTGAGACCATCAAGATCGTAATTGAGGAATATGTGCAGCACTTGAGCGGCTACAACTTTAAGCTTAAATTTGATCCAGAGCTCCTATTTAACCAGCGTTTCCAGTACCAGAACCGGATCTCCTCTGAGTTTAATACCCTTTATCACTGGCACCCGCTCATGCCTGACAACTTCCACATCCAGGGTGATGTCTACAGCTACAAGCAGTTCCTCTATAACACCTCCATGGTGACAGACTATGGCATCAGCAACCTGGTGGATTCATTCTCCAAGCAGATAGCAGGCAGGGTACGCAGTGTCTCCAAAATTGGTCCTGTGGTTTTAGCAGATTACTTAAACACATCAACACACCAAGACAAATTCCTGTACATGTAGACCCTACAGTACCTGGCAATAAACCCGATTCTGATTCTGATAAAATTACCCATTAAGTAGTTTTTGCTAAATTTTCAAGGTACTAGTGAGCCTAGGAGAGGTGTCAAAAGTTTAGGTCTCAAAATTTGACCAGATTTTGGAAGTTTATAGTGATAAACAACACACAAAACCCTGTTTAAACATCATTTATTGTTGTTAATGTAACTATTATAGATGTGTTAGTTTTGTGATTAGTTGTTAAGTGTCTATGGGTTGAACACAGTCAGTATCTAAATTTATTTTTTCATGTTCATTCGATTATTCTGCAGGTTGCCGGTGGTCACAATGTCCCGCCTGCACTGATGATGGTGGCAACAAAATCGCTTGAGAATAGCAGACAGATGCGCTACCAGTCTTTCAATGCTTACAGGAAACGCTTCAACATGAAGCCCTATGCCTCATTTGAAGAGCTGACAGGTGAGAAAGTAAACTCCAAGTCTTATGTTAACATATGAGTCAGAAGATGATTTTATTCCAAACCCTACTACAACCTTATTTAAATACAACTAAAACAGTTTACCTTTACCACAAAGAGATTTAAGCTGCACTGAAGTAGATTGAGACTGATGTTGGATGTGGACTTTCCGCCTTGCATAATGAAACTCTGTAAGCAGCTTTTCCTAACAGCAATCTGGCAAAAATAGTATAAACATGTTTTGCTTTGCTTGTGTCGACTTGCCTGGAGTCCAAAAGAAGCAAAACCTCTTCTGTCACTATGAAGCTTTTACATGTTGACATACATGTTATATATTGGATTAAAGGACTTAAATCTTGTAATAGGTGGATTTGAAGGAGATGAGTCAATGTTCAGATTAACAGTGTTAACTCTGTCCTTTTCTTACTAATGATGACAAATGCATAGAGATGATTGATGTCAGTATGGAGTCAAGTTTATTTCAACTTATGTTAATACCTCAGCTGATGATGTTAGGGCAAACCCTAATGATAAAGCTTTTAGTATTGCTTATTGCTAGCCAAATTAGCATTTCTATAGGCTTATACTTTTAACATAGGACCTCCTCAGGATGTACAATACCAGTCAGTATTGTTGGACTGGGTCGACTAACAGAGCTTAATGTACAATTCAGGTGAAAAGGAGATGGCGGCTGGGCTGGAGGAGCTGTATGGAGATGTTGATTCTATGGAGCTGTATGCTGGATTGCTTATTGAAAAGCCACGGCCTAATTCTATCTTTGGAGAGACCATGGTGGAGATGGGCGCCCCATACTCACTGAAAGGCCTCATGGGAAACCCCATCTGCTCCCCCGAGTACTGGAAGCCCAGCACATTTGGTGGAAAAGTTGGCTTTAACATTGTCAACACAGCCTCGCTGCAGAAGCTAGTATGCAATAACGTCAAGGGGCCTTGTCCTGTTGTGTCTTTTCATGTGCCCGATGTACAGGACTCAGTACTGACGACAATCAATGCAAGCGCAGCACACTCAGGTACAAAAGATGTCAACCCAACAATTCTACTTAAAGAGCGGACGTCCGAGCTCTGACTAACCACTACTGTGATTGATTCTTGACAGAGATCAGTATAAAAAAAAGAAACCTTTATTTATTTATTTATTTATTACATATTTATTTAATTTATTCAATTTAAAATGGTGTAGAAAGATGCTGTGTTTTAGATGAATGTACTAAAAATATTTGTAAATTTATAAATATTCTATTTCAGATTAATAATCATGTTTTATTAGCCCCTTTGAACTGTAGATAGAAGGATTATGATGTGTCAGTTGAGCTCTCATTGTATAATTGTGTAGTAAACAAAATGAATATTGCACAACAATTTAGGACAGAAAAAAATGATGTTAAAAATAATGTTATGTTAAATTATGTAAACTGCCCATCATCATGCTTATGAAGGAAACGTGTTCATTTGAGGCTCAATGCGTGCGAAAAGGGTAAAATTTGATATCTGGTCATTTCCTCCCAGGAGCCTTTAAGTTGACCTGACAAAACCCTTCAGTCTGTTCTTGGTCTAGTTTCCAAAAAAGCATCAAATCAAATAGATTTAATTACATTTTATTTGTATACTGCTATTATTAACGGACAGCTTTATTGAAATATATATTAAATATAATTTCCATTTGTGGGGGATGTGGTGGTAACTTGGTGGTTAAGGTGTTAGTCTACCGATCAGAAGATTGTGAGTTCAAATCCCAGGTCCACCAAGCTACCACCACTGGGTCCCTGAGCAAGCCCCTTAACCCTCAATTGCTCAGCTTTATAAAATGAGATAAAAATGTAAGTCACTCTGGATGTGGACATGTTCCAAATACCATAAAAGTTCATAACTAATAAACAAGTAAGACGTAAAGGTGGCAAGAAAAATATCTCTGATATGATATGAGGAAGAAACCAGACTCAAAAGGGAAACTCATCCTTATGTGGGTGACACCAGAAAATGTAATTATAAAATCATTTCCATGTACTGCATAGACAAAAGCTGCAATTGTGTAATAAGGAACTTATGAGAGAATCTGAGAGAGTGTTTTACAGAAATGATGATTTTAATCTGTGTAATGCTTTGAGGAAACTCAGTCCAGGTCCGTACTGGTTAGAGCACCACAGCACATTGTTTCTGTGGCCGTGTAGAACTAAATTAACAGTTCAGCTTGATGGTTTATGTACATTGTAAGATATTGAATATTTTTGTACTTGTGATCCCAGTTGTTAACAGTGATGACACTATTTACACTGTTTTGTTTATTTTTATGGAAAGAATACTTGAACAACTTTAGTTTACAATTTACTCCTGAACAGATATTTAGCATTATTTACAACATTTTCTCCCAGTATATTTGTTCCTAGTTTAGGTTTTCTTTATTACAGTATATGACATTTACCAATTTGTGCAAGACAAACAAATTCTTCTTCCTGTTCACCTTCAGTATCTTTTCAAACTTGTGCTCATGCAACATTACAAGGCAGATAAATGTACTTAGAGGAGAGCAGGAAGAGCTGCCATCGATAAATACATGAGGTATAAGTATAGAGAAGCCTGTGATTGGGTAAAGTTGTTCTTATTGATATAGGAGCGAGAACAACACCTTTCACATCCAGAGTGCATAACCATTACCAGTGTTTTTTTTTCTTCTTTGTAATAAATAAATGAATGCCTGCACTCTGTATAAAATATTCCCTCTTCCTCATTTTGTTGTAGTGTGTGATGCTTTCTGACTCATTTACAGCACAAGCTGAAAAAATATTGAATGTGTATAAACGTGTAATATCTGGTCTATGTGCTAATATCGTCCTCTGTCTTCTTTTAAAAGTTTAAGATAGCTAAATAATGTTTTATTAGTTTACAGTACTCAGGACTGTACACAGTATTATTTAGAAAACATGTGTCCCAGAAAAAGAAATGTGTTCATATTTTACTCCAGATGGCTAGCACAACTTTTAAATGTATTAAACATACAGTTTAAATGAAACATAATTTGAATAAACACTTGCTTTTCAAAAATGTTTGTCTGCATTCACCACAATACCACACAAGTGCAAATTTTATAGGACAGTATTGATTTATCGAAGACACTAAAGACAGATCAGTAAACACGGTACTGCTAAACCAAGCCTAGCGGAAATGAATGGCATTCTTTTATTTCTAGTGACCCTTTGTGAAGCAGCCCAGTAATTTAGCACAGAAAACAGCCATCATTCGAAGTGTTTAATGAGCGTGAAATGTCAGCGTGGGTGAACGGAAGATGACATAGTTGGACCTGTGCTTTCTCATTAGAAGAGGAGACTCTCTCAAATTACTGTATGTGCCATCATACAGGTAGTAAATGGTCACTCCATTACTATTTCACAAACCAAATGAACTTCAGAACCGGAGAGAAAAAAACAATTGATACAGAAAGAACTGAGAACAATTCTATAGCAATCTTCTGTCATGCTACAGTTACTGTACACATACACTTAGGCTGAGATTCAGGTCAGGGCTTTGTGATGGATAGTCCAACACTTTCCCTTTGTCTTGGAGCCATTTTGTAACAACTGTGGAAATACATTTAGGATCATTGTCTGAGTTTCAGAGTTTATTCTTCCATAGGGGTTAAATTGTGCCTTATTGCTCATTGACTCTCTGCTTCTTAACCTTGACAAGACAGAAGTACTTGTACAAGGACCACATGCAGCCAGAAATAAGCTTGGTGAATAACACTGAATGTTCTTTCTGTTCCATCGTGCGCAGCAGTAAAAGAACTTGATGTGATTATTGTGTCCAGTCTTTAGTTTGAAGCACATGTTGATAATATTAAAAGGATAGCCTTCTTTCATCTCGGAAATATTTATAAGATAAGAAATATGACTGTCTATATAACATGCATTCGTTACCTCTCGGCTGGATTATTGTAATTCCTTTTTGTCTGGGTGTTCCAGAAGGTGCATAAGCAAGCTTTGGTTACCCCAGAATGCAACAGCTAGAGTCCTAACTAGGGTTAACAACTCTGTGTAGAGTTTTCCTCACATCAGCTGTAGGCCCTGGTCATTGGGAGGAGATAGGGTCTTTCTTGTTGCCACACTGTTCGGTACCTCAAACTGAGCAATCAAATCGTTTAGCACATCTGATAGGGAGGTTTAAATTCTCCCATAGTATCTTGCACTGTATTTAAAGGTGAGCCCTTTTACAGCCAAAGGGGCATTAACCCATAATTAAGACCAATGGCCAAACAGAAGCTTCTAAAAGCCTATTTAATGACACAGTCATCTTGTGTGTAAACTTTACATCCACTGTAAACATCCAGTGAAATAAAATTTAAATAATTCCCTCTTTAAATGTTTAAAAGTGTCCTCTGAAGAACACTTAATCATCATAGTATAACACCAACCATGTATATAAGTCTCTTATGCTGCCTGCAACATTATCCAGCATGACCAGTTTGGTAGGGGGTCAGTGATGGTCTGGGGAGGAATAACCTTGGATGGTTGCACATCACCACATGCATGTAAACAGTACGTTTACTGCTGTTAGGTACCGGGATGAAATCCTTAGGGCCATTGTCAAACCTTATGTGGGTACAATTGGCCCTGGCTTCCTACTGGTGTGTTATAGTGCCCAGCCTCGTGTAGCTAGAGTGTGGAATAAGTTTCTTGATAATGAAGGCACTGATGCTATTGACTGGCCCTTATTTTCCCCAGAACTGAATCCAATTGAGAAACTCAGGGACGTCAAGTATTGGAGCATCTCAAGCCGTCAAGTAGCACCACAGTCTCCCATGTCACCATTCACCATCTAATTTGTGAGGAGTACACACAGGCACATGGCGGCCACACTACACACTACTGACTTACATTATGAATTGCTGTGATAAAATTCTTGCAAATTGGATCAACCAGTAATTTACATTTTTTATGCTGATTTTAGTGTGATTTTGAGTCCAGTCCTCATTTAGTGGATGATTTTGGATTTCATTTTGTTCTCAATGCATTACACAAATATATATATAAAGATTTTCATCATGATTAATTAGGGCCCGAGCACCGAATGGTGCGAAGCCCTATTGTTTTTCCTCGGGAGTATTATTTATTAATTAATTAATTAATTTATTTATTTATTTATTTTCCCACACATTGAAATTTGGAACACATGTCAGAGTCGCGCGACACTAGGTTTGGGCAAAAGCTGGAATACGGGCGTGGCAGGGTGGCTCTGTAGTGCCCCCTGTAATGCAAAAACAAACATTGGTGCACAGATCGGGCAATTATGTACGCACATGTACGAGAGTTGGTACGCATATAGATCTCATCGACCCGAACAACTTTCGCGCCGTAAACTATGAGCTCCGCCCAACAGGAAGTCGCCCATTTTGGATTTTTTATAAGTGCATGCGGTGAACTTTTAAATACTCCTCCTAGGGAATTCACGCGATTGACATCAAACGTGGTGAACATGATGCCGAGACATTGCACTTGCTAAATTGCGAAGGGATTTTTGATATCTCGAACGGTGCTGCCATGGCGAGGCGACAAAGTTATGGCGAATTCAGAGAAACGGGAAGTGTCTAATATCTAAAGCAAAAAATGTCTTATTGGGATGACACGCGGTGTGTATGTTCGGCCAAGGATTCCGATCGCATCGATGTGCCTATTGTGAATCTCGGACATAGCGCCACCAACAGGCGCCAGGAAGTGTGTCAGTCACAACATTTGCATGTGGTGAACTTTTATATACTCCTCCTAGGACATTCATGCGATTGACATCAAACGTGGTGAACATGATGCCGAGACATTGCACTTGCTAAATTGCGAAGGGATTTTTGATATCTCGAACGGTGCTGCCATGGCGAGGCGACTAAGTTATGGCGAATTCAGAGAAACAGAAAGTGTCTAATATCTAAAGCAAAAAATGTCTTATTGTGATGACACGCGGTGTGTATGTTCGGCCAAGGATTCCGATCGCATCGATGTGCTTATTGTGAGTCCCGGGTATAGCGCCACCAACAGGCCCCAGGAAGTGTGTCAGTCACAAAGGTGGATTTTTTGACAGCTGCATGCGGTAAACTTTTAAATACTCCTCCTAGGGGATTCATGCAATTGAGACCAGACTTGGCCACCATGACTCAGAGATATTGGAGATGCGAAATTGCGAACGGATTTTTGATATCTCAAACACTGTTGCCATGGCATCGTGTCAAAATTTACTTTTATTTCAGGCATATTTAAGGCTTTTGGTGTGCTTAGATTAATTTCAAATTTGACACATACATCACATTTGTCGGCTGTTAAGTGTGGACAAAAAGGTCAGACAAAGGTGTGTCTCTTAAGTGGCTCACTAGCGCCCCCGTTTGTCTAAAATGTGGGGTTTCATTTACCTACAGTTCCCAAATGGGTCAGTAACAACATAAAATAGTCCACTGATATTTACCCACTTGATGCACTTGCCCACCGTGCATTGTTTTCTGGAAGGCACCGTATAGCGATAAAAAAACGTGCGAGCGCCCGCCATCGCTGCTTGCAGCTATATTTCATTCATTGAGGTCCAATGTGTGGTTTTAGTGTTCCCTTTATTTTTGTGAGCAGTATAAATACACTAATCGATTAACAAAAGAAATGCATGAGAACATGAAATGTGGAGTGTTTGGAGTTGTGAAAACTGAAACTGAATATCTTTATCCTATGTGTGTGTAAACGTTTGCCTTTAACTGTATATGTCACAATGCTTTTTGACCAATTTAAATTTTATGAGTAAAGATTTTTCCCTGATGTGTTCAGTGCACCTTTTCAGGACATGTGAGGTTCTACTTCTGCAATTGTAGAATGAAGTCCTTCATATGTCTGTGAGAGACCAAGACACAGGATGTTTACTTTCCAGTGTTTATTCTCATCTAGGTGGAACCTAGTTGTGAACCTGTTACTACTTGCCTTCAGCCAACTCTACTCCTTTTCTCTCTCACGCATACTGTATGAAGTCATGCTTTCACGTTGCTCCTGGGTTTCGGTAATGACAGTTATGGGTTTGAATCACTTCATATTACATGTTCCATTCCATATATTGTCTTCTTTCATGTGTCTTGTGGCCCTCATTTGCTCAGATATTCTCGGACAGAAGAATGTGTTTCAGAAAATAGTGCTTACTAAATTAAATATTAAATTAAAATAAAATGAACTAATATTTGAAGTAAAAAAAGCTTTTGCAATTCCCACTATTTGGCATGTGCTGTATCTTTTTATGGTATATTTGGTATGTAGTGAATGGACAGTGCAGTGTTTTTCATCATACGATATTCATTGTATGAATCACATAGCTGTGATTTAACTGTAGATATGAAGCAACTCCTGCTGATATTCAGTATAACAATACGATCATGTGAGTGTGATGTTGCTTTTATACAGTACAACAATTCTATAAAAAAATTATATGACTGTATTTTGTTAAATGAAAAAGTTTCCAGAAATCACAGCTTGATAAATTGTTGCACGCCGCCTAGAGTGAGCGTAGTCATAGTTTTATTTTAACAATTAATTGCAAGAAGTGGAAGTGGAGAGTCATATACACAGAGATAATATTACTACTATACTAAATATCAGCACACAGGTACATGGCTTATTCGATCAAATAAAAAAAATATATATATAAAAAAAATATAAAAACTATAGCAAACTTAATGCCACATACTTAACAGGTTAAACAACAGAAACGGTAGATTTTAGTAAATTAACTTTTATATGAAATATGTTTTGATTATGTGAAAAAAATTCAATTAAATTCAATTTATTTGTATAACAATTCACAACGTCTCAAAGCAGGTTTACAGATGCATAGAAAAAAAGTTACCAAATTAAAGTTTAAAGTTTAAAATTAAGTTACTATACAGTATATCTCTAACATCTATCCCTAATGAGCATTATGAAACAAGACATTGCTATTCACTTTTCTCTTAAATTTCTCTTAATCTTTAAAACACCTTAACAGTCTAACAATCTAATGTTATAACATCAGTCATGAAGGTGAATAACATGGAAATGGTTGTGTGTCGGGGGGCACGGTGGCTTAGTGGTTAGCACGTTCGCCTCACACCTCCAGGGTTGGGGGTTTGATTCCCGCCTCCACCTTGTGTGTGTGGAGTTTGCATGTTCTCCCCGTGCCTCGGGGGTTTCCTCCGGGTACTCCGGTTTCCTCCCCCGGTCCAAAGACATGCATGGTAGGTTGATTGGCATCTCTGGAAAAATTGTCCCTAGTGTGTGATTGCGTGAGTGAATGAGAGTGTGTGTGTGTGCCCTTTGATGGGTTGGCACTCCGTCCAGCGTGTATCCTGCCTTGATGCCCGATGACGCCTGAGATAGGCACAGGCTCCCCGTGACCCGAGGTAGTTCGGATAAGTGGTAGAAGATGAGTGAGAGTGAGAGAGTGGTTGTGTGTCATCATGGCCAAGGGTTAAAGTAGAATGTTAGAAATTTTGAAACTGGAAGAACAAGATGTAAGTTTGAAGTTTGAAAAAACAAAACAAAAAACCCACAAAAACGTGATGAGGATGTGAGTCAAAACATTTTTCTGAGTGAATGCTTTCCTCTGATCTAGTCACCATCCTGTCATTTCAGACACCACTGCTGTGAAAAAAATGTAAGAACGTGTGAGGAATTCTGAGGATTTTATGACAATGAAGTATCATTGTGCAATATGTGCATCATTATTAGTGGTTATTAGTTCTATGTCCTTTCTTATTATGAAAGGAGAAATTCCAGATGTAAGACTTTTCCAGACTTTTGTTTACATGACTCTTTGAATCCCCAGATACTGCACTGCCAGCGCTGCCAGTATTTCCACCTTCTGCCATATTCCTAAACCATATAAGGCCTCTGATAGACTTACCTAGCATACTGGCAGTGCATCTAGCGGTGATGAAATCTGAATATCTTCTCATGCACATTCATTCATGACACCTTAGTCGGTCTTACATCCTTTTCCAGTTCACTTAACATTGCGAAGCATACAACTCATGCTAGTTACGTTAGTAGAGTCTAAACTTAGCACTCTGTCATGATGACAAAACTAGAAAGACTGAGAAGGAAGTGAAAAAGCATAAGAATTAACGATAAAACGACTTAATCAAGCTTGTGTACTGTACATACCAGCCATTTCAGTCACTGGTTTCTGTCTGACGTATGATTCATAGTTTCTTCATCATAGCTCAGTACTTTTGAAATAATTTCAGAAATAGTCCTAAAAGTAAACAAATGCAGTGTGGAGTTTCACCTGTCCTCTCCATATCTGGGTTTTTTCAGGTACTTCGGTTTCTCTGTATCTCTGGATTAACTATGTTATATTGAATCAAAAATTAATGAATGAAAATGATTAATAATATTGATTGGTAAAAATGCTGTGATTATATTCCCAAAAAAGAACAAAATGCTTCAACCTGACTTGATTTTTAATTTTTATATGAATTATTCTCCAATAACTATTATGTGAACGTATTGAACGTGTTGAGTTGACCTCATGACATCTTTTACACCACAGACACCATTCATTTTAATGATGGTGTAATACCACACTTCCTGTGAAGGTGTGGCATGGACAAGCCTTAGGTAAATAGCATTCCTGTCTGCCTACTTAACCTAACTTTTTTTTTTTACATCAGATTCCACAGCTGCATCGACAAACAATGATATATTTTACTACCCTGCTTTTGTGATCCAGGAAATTGTTAATGCTTTTTTATTGTGAACTGTTTGTGATGGATTATTAGGATAACTCTCTGAGATAATAGTGATAATAGTATGTTAGCCTGCCTCTCCTGAGTGGATAACTGAGTGTGAGAACATTCTCAAGATTTCATTGAGGTCAAACATCTCATTACCCAACATTTCACAAGAGGAGAAACCCCCTCGTCTTCTTGAGCTAGTTTCTGTCTGGCTTCCTTTGTAGTGAACAAATATACAATCATCACTTTACCCTGTTCACACTTTCTATTTACAAAAGGAGATTAGTAACAACTCTATTTTTGGACATTAAAATCCAGACTTGTAGAATGGAAATATGTTTTTTTACTGTTTTAAATTGTTCTTACATACTGCAACTTCTAATCAAGACAGAGTATGGATCATTTATATTACAACAGTGAGTCAAGTCCATAAACGTAAACTACGGAATTTCCGTCTCTTTTAGTCTGATTCCTCACCAGAAATAGAATTATTTATTAGACTTATTATCTAGAGATCTACCAGCTCCAGTCAGACTCTGCGATACTAAAAAGGAGATGTGAACTCCATGTGGTCTTTTGCATCTATATAACATTTGTTTGACTGTATATTTATAATCACACCCTCCAGTATCACACATATGAGGATGAGGTTCAGCTTTGAGTCTGGTTCCTCTCAAGGTTTCTCCCTTTACCGTCAAAGGGAGTTTTTCCTCATCACTGCTGCCTGAGTCACCTCAGACTTGCTCATTGGGGATAAATACACACACATTGTGAACTAAATCTATCTAATATTAATCTTGAATTTTGCATTCTATTAATTTTTATATTATTCCTTATATTAACCTTCTGTTCTATGTTTATGTTCTGTAAAGCTGCTTTGAGACAATATCCATTGTAAAAAGAGCTATACAAATAAACTTGAATTGAATTGAATTGAATTAAAATATTAACCATAGAGGAACCAGACTGCTAAGAATACAACTAACTTCAACTTCAATTCTGTGTGAATGCCTGTGTGAAAAAAAAAAAAAGCTCAACCACACACACTCACACAAACACACACATACACACACACACACACACACACACTTGCTTTCCGTTTGGTCTATTGGAATTATGTCCTGAAAAATTACATACCATTAACCTTGTAAATATTTATGTTTTTCCCTGCATTGCATGGGAATCACACACACTATCATTCAGTGTGTGTAAGAGTCACTATTTTGTGACTGTGGCCAATTTCCATGCTAGCAGTAAAAATGCCACATTTCATGTAGACGAACAATAAAAAACACAGGGAAAGCCTGAAATTAACTGCATACTGAGGCCACAATGACGATGCCTTGACAGTGCACTTAGACAGTAGTTTTTACAGATGTTATTACAACAGAGTAGGTCATAGGAAATGCTACTTAACTGCTTCCCAAAAGGAGCATTCAATTTGCCTTAGAAGAAACCATAGAAAAAAACCAAGACTAATTTAAGCTTTTAAAGCTTTTACACATTGTGGTTCTGTACACACAGTTACACCTGAACATAAAAGAATGTTTCGGTGTTGCAAACTGTGTTTATTTTCAGTCAGTCCTCATTCTTGGCAAACTAGGCAAGGCAAGGCAAGTTTATTTGTACAGCACATTTCATACACAGAGGACATTCAAAGTGCTTTACATAGAAATTAGAAAACAGTTTATAAGAGAGAAAAAAATATATATGTAAAGATAAGAGACATACGATAAAAATAATAAAAACAAATAAATGTGATTTTAATCAAAACAGTTTAAAATATGTTAAAAAGAATAAAACAGGAGTAAAAGTGATTAGGATAAAAAGTGCAGTCAGTGTGAAGCAGCACAGTGATCATTTAGTAAATACAGAGTTAAACAGATGTGTTTTTAATCTTGATTTAAAAGTGTCTACTGTTGAAGCACATCTGATCTCTTCTGGAAGCTGATTCCAGTTATAGGTGGTGTAATAACTAAATGCTGACGCACCTTGTTTTGAGTGAACCCTTGGTATCTCTAACTGACCTGATCCTAATGATCTGAGTCGTCTGATTGGTTTATATTCAATTAGCATATCTGTAATGTATTTCGGTCCTAAGCCATGAAGTGATTTATAAACGAGTAACAATACTTTAAAATCTATTCTAAATGTAACTGGAAGCCAGTGTAAGGACCTGAGGACTGGAGTGATGTGCTCAGATTTTTTGGTTCTGGTCAGAATTCTGGCAGCAGCGTTCTGTATGAGCTGCAGCTGTCCAGTGTTGTAATGTAACGGAGTACAAATACTTCGTTACTGTACTTAAGTAGAAATGTCACGTATCTGTACTTTACTTCGCTATTTAAATTTATGTCAACTTTCACTTTTACTCCACTACATTTCCTAGATAAAATGTAAACTTTTACTCCGCTATATTTCCACTAAACATCTTCGTTACTCGTTACTACAAAATAAAATCAGAAGGTTTGGTGAATCACGGCTCCTAGATTGCATTACGCTCCACACGCTCTACGGAGAAGCACAGGGACGCGCAGCGTGCACGCGCAGTCAGAGCTGGAGGCGTTTATCTATAACGTTAATCGGCTGAAAGCCGCAAAGACGGCAACCAAAAGCAGTGAAATGTCACTATTCTTATTACCAGAGTTGTAGCACAAACAAAATATTAATGCAAACAATCCATTTAGTACTAAATAAAAATAACATTTATTGATTTGGTCTTTGTCTTGTGAATATTAGTTTATTAATGACTGCATTCATTGGACACACTGTTTGTAGAGAATGCACACATACATGAACTGATCTGATTCAAGACCGGCATCATTACATCATGCATAAAATTTTGGTGTCCACTTTTGCCATTAAATAACACCATAACTTTTGGCTTACTGTGTAGTCATATAATATATAATATAAAACTCTTCTTGTTTTAAATTCTCACTAAGGGCTAAAACCCCCTAAAGATGAGACCCTAGAACCGCCCCTGCTCTTATGCCTACAGAAAATCACTGAAATTTTACTTTTACTTCAAATACTTAAGTACATTAAATATCAGAAAATGACTTTTGATACTTAAGTACAGTAAATATCAGATACTTTAAGACTTTTACTTGAGTAATATTCTAAAAGGTGACTTTCACTTCTACCAAAGTCTTTTTCTGGTACGATACTTGTACGTTTACTCTAGTATTGCTTTCTAGTACTTTATACAACACTGCAGCTGTCTAATGGTCTTTTTGGGGATCCCAGTAAGGAGTCCATTGCAATAATCCACCCTGCTGGTGATGAAAGCATGAACAAGTTTCTCTAAGTTCTGTCTTGAGACAAAACATCTAATTCTGGCTATATTTCTGAGATGGTAGTAAGCTGATTTGCTTATCGCTTTCACATGACTACTGAAATTAAGGTCAGACTCTAAAATTACACCAAGATTTCTGACTTTATTTTGTGTCTTTAGACCCCTAGAGTCAAGGTGTGTGTTAACCTTGAGAGTTTCATCTTTATTTCCAATACAATTACTTTGGTTTTGTCTTTGTTTAACTGGAGGAAGTTTTGATGCATCCAACTGTTAATTTCATTAATGCACTTACATAGAGAGTCAATCGGGCTGTAGTCATTAGGGGACAGGGCTAAGTATATCTGGGTGTCATCTGCATAGCTGTGGTAAGCAATTTGGTTATTTTTCATTATTTGACCAATTGGGAGCGGAGCATGTACAAATTAAAGAGAAGCGGTGCAAGAATTGAGCCCTGTGGGACTCCACATGTCATGGATGTCTACTCAGATTTATGGTTACCTATGTTTACATAGTAACCTCTCCCTTTTAGGTATGATTTAAACCATTTGAGGACCATCCCAGAAAGCCCTACCCAGTGTTCCAGTCTATGTAAGAGTATGGTGTGATCTACCGTGTCAAAGGCAGCACTAAGATCTAGTAGCACCGGCACTGATATTTTAATTGAATCAGAGTTTAAGCGAATATCATTTATTATCTTTATGAGCACGGTCTCTGTGCTGTGATGTTGGCGGAAATCAGATTGAAAATTGTCCAGATAACCATTTGAGGTTAAGAATTTGTTCAGCTGATTGAAAACAACCTTTTCAATGATCTTGCCTATAAAAGGAAGATTTGAGTCGCTAAGTATGGTTTTGTCTAGGTTACTCTTTTTTAGGAGAGGCTTAACAACTGCCGTTTTTAGGGACTCTGGAAAAGTGCCTGTGAGCAGAGAAGCATTTACTATTTTTAAGATGTCAGTTTCTAAACAGTTAAGTACCTTTTTGAGAAAGGATGTGGGGGGGGGGGGGGTGTCAAGGCTGCACGTTGCTTTAAGATGTTGTACTGTTTATTCCAAGGTTTTTATATCAATTATGTCAAATTCTGAGAAAATGACAAATGTTTGAGGTTGTTGTAATGAGGTCTGACTGACCACATTACAATATGAGGCCGTATTGATTGCCATTCTGATATTACTGATTTTCTCAGAGAAAAAGGTTGCAAACTCATTGCATTTGTTGTCAGAGAGCATTTCACTAGGAGCTTGATTTGGGGGGTTTGTTAGTCTCTCTACAGTAGCAAAAAGAGTGCGAGTGTTGTTAATGTTGTTGTTTATAATGTTTGAGAAGAAGATCTGTCTAGCTGTGCCTAGTTCTACATTGAAAGCACGAAGACTGTCCTTATAGATGCTATAATGTACTTTAAGTTTTGTTTTCCGTCACATACGTTCAGCTTTTCTGCATGTTCTTTTCATGCTCTGTACAGCTGTTGTGTTTCTCCAAGGTGCTTTACGTCTGCCAGTGATCATCCTGACCTTTACTGGAGCTATACCATCAATAGCATCTTTAACTTTTAAGTTAAAATTTTCAAGGAGAACATCAACAGAGTCTACCGATATGTTTGGCAACATTGATATAGCATTCATAAATACCTCACTGGTGTTTTCGTTTTTTTGACATAGACAGATCTATCATCAGTGGCAGGACAGATCAATAAATCAAAGTAAACACAGAAATGGTCAGATAGTGTTAGCCCTTGCTAATGAGCAGATCAACAGTGTGTCCCCTATTGTGTGTAGGACCTTGCATGTGCCGGGTCAGATCAAAAGTGTTTAAAACATTTAACAGTTCAATTGCAGTATTGTGTTCTGCATTGTCTATATAAATGTTGAAATCTCCAGCAACAACAAAATAATCAAATTTAGAGGAGATTGTTGATAAAAGTTCTGTGAATTCATCAACACATGTTGGGGTGTATTTGGGAGGCCGATAAATAATTGTAAACAGAATGCGTGGTGTTCCTTTTAGAGCAATACACAAATATTCAAAAGACTGGTAATCACCAAGTAACACTTGCTTGCATTGAAAGGCATCTTTGAATAAAGCAGCTATTCCTCCAACTCTTCTAACAGCTCTACAGACACTTATAAGTAGTAAAGTTGGGTGGGGCTGATTCATTTAGGACTGTAGCGCTGCAGCTGTCATCTAACCAGGTTTCATTTAGAAACACGAAGTCCAGGTTGTTAGTGGTGATAACATTTACATTTACATTTACATTTACAGCATGTGACAGACGCCCTTATCCAGAGCGACGTACATAAGTGCTTAAATCTCTAACATTGAATACATTAATGCTGGATCACTAAGTTACATACTTAAGATACCATGAGTTTAAAACATTTGTTCAAAGTTACAATGAAAAAGTGTCAAAGGGTTTTTTTTTTTTTTTTTTTTAAATGCGAAAGATAAGGAAAGAAGTGCTAGTTGAAGTGTTTCCTGAATAAGTAGGTCTTCAACCGCCGCTTGAAAATATCCAGTGACTCAGCTGTCCGGACCTCTAGGGGAAGTTCATTCCACCACCTTGGTGCCAGAACAGAGAAGAGTCTTGTAGTATACTTGCCTCTTACCCTGAGAGATGGTGGAACCAGTCGAGCAGTGCTGTAGATCTGAGGGTGTGGGGTGCAGTGTGAGGAGTGATGAGGGCTTTGAGGTAAGAGGGAGCTGGTCTGTTTTTGGCTTTGTAGGCCAGCATCAGTGTTTTGAATCTGATGCGTGCAGATACAGGAAGCCTGTGGAGGGATCGCAGCAGCGGGGTGGTATGCGTTAATGATAAGATCATTAACTAAAAATTATCCATCTCAGATGCCCTGTATCCATCTCAGAATGACATCTAATAGGCAGTAGATTAGATAGAATTGTCGTGCGGCTGGAGAGGGCCTTCGTCTTTCTATCACATATCAGGACAGAGATAGGGAAAGCTAAAGGGACATTGGGCTCCCACGTGTTCTGAAAACATTTCTGATTGTTACTGCTGTCATAGCGGGGACCCAACACATATCAGTTACCAGTGCTGTTTGCAGATGAGGGCTGGTGTGATCCCTGACGTTGAGGCAGAGGTCGGAGTGCTCTCTCAGATGGAGGGGGAGGGCAGGCTGGGCCCAGAGGCTTTGGTGGTTGTGGAGCCCGCCGTTTCTTGGTTGATATTTGGGGACTCGCAGCAATAGAAGTTCCAGCAGATACCGGTTTCTCCATTTTCTCTGAAAAGCACAGAAGTGGTGATGTTGGAGAGAAGGAGAGAGAGTGTGACGACATCAGCTCTGATTCTGGTGTTCCTGGAGGCTGGGGAGTGTTATCTTGTTTTTCCTGGTTGTTATCCACAGAAACGTCCTTAGGTTTCACCATCCAGCTGTAGTGAGGTCTGTGGGCTGGGCTCAGCCTGAGCTGTGTCTGTAAACAGTAGTTGTTGTGGCAGTTTTATCCTTGTCAACTGAATGTCCATCCAGGTGTTGGTGCGAAATCCTGTGGTCATTTAGGCCGTTCAGGAGTGGACTGGCACACTCAGCTGATGAATGATGAAGGGAGAAAAAGATATTGTCTTTAAGCAACCTAGCACCTAGTTTGTTTGAGTGGATACCATCTGTGTTAAAAAGTTGCCTTTGACTCCAGAAGATATTAAAATTGTCAATGTAATTCAGTCCTCTCATGGAGCAGGTTTTTTGCAGCCATGAATTTAAACTTAGTAGCCGAGAAAACATATTTGTTCCTCTGGCTGGGTCTTGCAAGTGTTTCAGAAAGTTCATTGAAATCCCTCTTAAGGAGCTCAGACTGCTCTTTCCA
This sequence comes from Tachysurus vachellii, assembly GCF_030014155.1. Classification (NCBI taxonomy): domain Eukaryota; kingdom Metazoa; phylum Chordata; class Actinopteri; order Siluriformes; family Bagridae; genus Tachysurus; species Tachysurus vachellii. The sequence goes on from NC_083462.1 coordinate 34,064,138, forward strand.
GATATCATTCTTTCCCACATCTATGACAATCCGACTGACAGATTTATGTTTCATCAGAATGTTGCAAAGTTCCTTGTTAACATCAGAAACCGTTGCCCGAGGAAAACAGTATGTACGGGTAGCCTTGCTTCCAATGTTTCTGATAATAGAGTCACCCACTATCATTGTGCTTGGCTCGGCTGCTGTCTGAGTGGAGCGCCGCTGCCTGTATGATATTGAGCGTCTGTTAGCTCTGTTAGCTACCGGCTGATGGTACCGGTCCATTTACATTTGGGGATTTTTCGCCCAAACTCACTAGTGCTTCAAATCTATTTTCAGGCCGCACAGGGGGTGGTAGAATACCAGTATTAGCTGCTCGAGTTGTACCCATATCTGGGGTAGATTTACATTTACATTTACATCATTTGGCAGATGCCTTTATCCAGAGTGACGTACATAAGTGCTTAAATCTCTAACATTGAATACATTAATGCTGGCTCACTAAGTTACATACTTAAGATACCATGAGTTTAAAACATTTGTTCAAAGTTACAATGAAAAAGTGTCAAAGGTTTTTTTTTTTTTTTTTTTTTTTTTTTTTTTTATGAGTGCAAAAGATAAGGAAAAGTGCTAGTTGAAGTGTTTCCTGACTAAGTAGGTCTTCAACCGCCGCTTGAAAATAGCCAGTGAATGAGCTGTCCGGACCTCTAGGGGGAGGGGTAGATGATGCTAATGCAGCAATTTGAGACACTCGTGACAGTCTAATGTCTTGAACACCTTTGGGTTTCGCACCCTGTTTATGCCATCGGTTTGTGTCCTCAATTACTTTAGGTTTCTCTGAGCCCACTATGACCTGTTTAGAAGCATTAGGTTCACAGGACTCACCAGCTTTATGTTGAGAGGGACCACGATGAAGCTCTGCTGTATGTTCTTGCAGGGTCGGCAGCACCACAAGTAACTTTGTTTCGAGAACAGCAATCTTTTGTAGAAGTCTGTGGCAGTTTGAGCAGCAGGTGGATTGAGATCCAGAAGAGGCATTTTCTCTTCTGTTGGAGTGTGGGCAGCTGTGTTGTCCTGATTTAGGATTGTAAACTGCCGGCAATAGCAGACTGGTAGACCGCTATGACAAATTCCCCGTTGTTGAATATTCTAAATATCAATATAGTTCCAGGAATTTGTAGTTTTAGTGTGAGTGCCCAATTGTTTAGTTTGAGCACTGTGCTGAACTGCTGGTAGTTAATCAAAAGATAAAAGCAAAGAAGCAAAAGCACAAAGCACAGAGCGCAAGTAAAAGGCTTCCGAACAGTAGCGAAGCAGGAAGCAGGTACAACTATTCAATGCCCTGCATACATTCTGTATACATACACACTGCTGTATTCAAAGCTTTGGACGTTTTTTACCCTGGCAACAAATTTAAATATGATGATGAAATCATTAGGACAAGCATTTATAAATTAATATTAATAAAAATCCTCATGCTCAATGTGTAAATTTATCCATAAGATCACTAATTACTGTAAACTTTGATTTACTTTCAGATCAACAAACAACATTTATGAGCATTAATTAAGAATATAAAACATAAAGAAAGTGAGTCGAAAAACACCCATGATTTAAGACGAATTAAATGAACCAGTCAGATATGTTTTTATTGTGTAGAATTGAGTCAACATTATTTTCATTTATGTTTTACCTCATCACTTCTTCTATGGAACATTAACATCAGCATCAAGGGGGAAGTCGTGGCCTGATGGTTAGAGAGTTTGACTCCTAACCCTAAGGTTGTGGGTTCGAGTCTCGGGCCGACTGAGGTGCCCTTGAGCAAGGCACCAAACCCCCCAACTGCTCCCTGGGCGCCGCAGAATAAATGGCTGCCCACTGCACCGGGTGTGTGTTCAAGGTGTGTGTGTGTTCACTGCTGTGTGTGTGCACTTTGGATGGGCTAAATGCAGAGAAAGAATTCTGAGTATGGGTCACCGTACATAGCCGTATGTCACGTCACGTCATGTAATTTAACTTAGTTAATTAATTTAGTTTTGACATAAACACAATTTATTAACAATATTATTATTATTTTTATTATTATTATTATTATACTCTCTCTCTCTCATTTTCTACCGCTTATCCGAACTACCTCGGGTCTCAGGCGTCATCGGGCATCAAGGCCTGGACGGAGTGCCAACCCATCGCAGGGCACACACACACACACACACATTCACTCACACAATCACACACTACGGACAATTTTCCAGAGATGCCAATCAACCTACCATGCATGTCTTTGGACCGGGGGAGGAAACCGGAGTACCCGGAGGAAACCCCCGAGGCACGGGGAGAACATGCAAACTCCACACACACAAGGTGGAGGCGGGAATCGAACCCCCAACCCTGGAGGTGTGAGGCGAACCACTTAACCACTAAGCCACCGTGACCCCCATTATTATTATTATTATTATTATTATTATTATTATTATTATTATTATTATTATTATTATTATTATATAAAATTGTACAGTTCAGTGGTTCCCAAAGTCTGGTCCATGAATCATATTCAAGGGGTCCATGACTTTCTTTATCTAGGTACAGAGGTGGAAATCCCAACCAAGCATTATCAGAATCCTTATGTTTATTAGTGTGGAATTTTTATACATAATAACATTTTAATTAATACATAATATATTCAATTCAATTCAATTTATTTGTATAGCGCTTTTAACAATTTATTGTCTCAAAGAAGTTTTACAGCAGTATAGAAACAGAATAAAAGTAAATAAGTAAATATATGAATTTATTTAAAAATATTAATTGAATATTTAAAATACTATAAATCTGTAACATCTATCCCTAATGAGCAGCCGGCGATGACAATGGCAAGAAAAAACTCACTGAGATGATATAAGGAAGAAACCTTGAAAGGAACCAGGTGCAGACATGAAACAATCCTCATTTGGGTGACACTGGACAGGAAATAATGTAAATGTAAACTAGATTTGTAAAGTTGGTCGAGACAAACTTTGATGTTGGCTTTGACGGTGCAAGTATTCGCAAAGGCCGGTGCTTTTTGGAGGCGAGTGGACATAAGGGTTAGTGTTACTTTTGGAGGCAAGTGGACAGAAAGATTGTGAAAGCTACTGGACCGCTAGGGTGCCAATACTTTTGGAGGCGAGCGGACATGAGCATGTGACATGATCCGAATACCCATGAGGCAGTTCCCCTCATTGTGCTGAGTGTTTTGATATGTCACATGTCCATGTTGTGCAAATTTTTTATTTTCACGTGATGACACGTGACGACACGTGACGTGACGTGACCATAACACACGTGAGGCACTTCCCCTCATTGGGCTGAGTGTTTTGATATGTCACATGTCCGTGTTGTGCAAATTTTTTATTTTCACGTGATGACACGTGACGACACGTGACGTGACGTGACCATAACACACGTGAGGCACTTCCCTTCATTGGGCTGAGTGTTTTGATATATGACATGTCCATGTTGTGCTAATTTTTGATTTCGCTTATTTTGGGGGCGGGGCTACACGTGACGTCACGTGACATGACCAAAATACACGTGGGGCAGTTCCCCTCATTGTGCTGAGTGTTTTGATATGTCACATGTCCATGTTGTGCTAATTTTTGATTTCGCTTATTTTGGGGGCGGGGCTATACACGTGACGTCACGTGACGTGACCAAAATACACGTGGGGCAGTTCCCCTCATTGGGCTGAGTGTTTTGATATATGACATGTCCATATTGTGCTCATTTTTGATTTCGCTTATTCTGGGGGCGGGGCTACACGTGACGTCACCAGTATACCCGGTGGGGTGCCAATACTTTTGGCAAAAAGTGGCTACTGAGGGTTTGGACATTTCATGTCAATACTGCAGTCATTATGGGATTCTACTTATTATTATACTGCATAGAACACAGGAGAGAAGCCGTGCCTGAGCTCTGCGCACGCTGCGTGTGTGAAAGCTTAGAGGAATTTTAGGAATTCCCCATTCAAGTCTATGGGACGTTCCATCGTCGACTACGGGAAAACCGAAAGTTCCGTCGGAACGCCGAGTCCGGAACTTTGTCCGGAGTAACGTCCTAAAGAACCTGTCCGAGTTTGGTGTAAATCGCTCGAAAACGTGCCGAGTTATAAACCTCCAAAATTTATAATGGAAGTGGATACGAAAAAAGGCCACTTTGAGCTTCCGTACCGGGAATGCCGGAATTCCGATCGCTTAGAAAAGTAATAGCAACAAACTTCAGACCAGGGTCTACGACATATCCGAATTTGGTGCATGTGGCTCGAAAGCCCTAGGAGGAGTTACTCTTGATAAATTTGTGGCTAAGAATAATAATAATAATAATAATAATAATAATAATAATAATAATAATAATAAGCTTATAAAGGAAATCAGAATGTTGGCTTCTACAAAGCCAACATAATAATGTCCTTTTTACAACATTTTATAATGGTGCAACTGAGAGCTCCTGAGGAACTAGTGAGTCAGCGCAAACTCTGAGTTCACCAAAGACCCAACACTAATTCTAAACGTCTTAAAATGATTGCTGATGATGACCAGACCATACAGCCGAATGATACAACAATGGTTCAAAGAAGGCAGGACAGTTTGCGGGAGGCTCCGTCCACAACAATCCCATGAGTCACTGGCTGACCATGCAGATCGGTCCTCAGCGGAGTACACACCGGACGACGAAACGCCAGGGGTAGAACATCAGGGTTGAATTAGTAGGTCCAAAGAAGAGAAGATCAAACTAGGAACTCAGAACACTGGGAGATTGGGATGACATGCACAGGTGTCACGGGCATATATGTCATGGGTTTTATTGCAAATATGAATAGTGGAAAAGAATAGATGAAACTGGATAAAATTGTCTTCTTATGCCATCCACGACTTCCATTTGTACAGAAACCCACTTCTTAGATTGTTTATATTGTCACAGTACACATGTCTTAAACATTGAAAGGTAACCAAAAACACAAACACCATATTATAACCGAGCACATAACAGAGACCTCAGAAAGATTCTCTTCAAACTAAGAAACAATATAAATTACCACTTGATCAGAGGTACCTCACATTTGCATTTCAATACCAGTTAATCATTTGAAATAATAACTTAACTCTGTGAATATAGCAGGATTTCCAGACTCATTCACTCATGGTGAACCTGCTCCATCCTCATGCACCCTCTTTTCTCTACAAATATTTAAATATCCTTCGCTGGAACAGGCAAAATGTTACAATATTTGAGATTTCAAGATTTCTTTTGACTAAACACACACCATCGCAGGTCTTTACACACTGACCTAGTCTACATAGAGCACATAGTCAGACGATTGATGGCTTGTTTAACAGCTAAATGGTAGCAATGACGTTATGCGTACAAGGTAGCAGATGCTAGAACCTGAAGTTTAGGAATGATCTACTTAGTACTGTGTATACAAGCATGAGTATACAATCCACACACACATTATTATGATAAACCTTCTTTAACTGACTTGGTCATGGTTGGTGTGTGGTGTTCTTCCATTTGTAAGATTGTATCGTCATCATTTGCGACTTAATTTCATTTATGCCATTTGATTATAGTACAACTGGTATTTGTTCTACACTTGAGCCTATCCTTATGTTTAAGTGCGTTCTTCCTACAATTATATGGCATTTGTTGAGTTATATGTGAAAACATATGGCACTAATTTCACTGTCAGCTCAAAGTCATAGCTTCCACTAAGCTAAAAACAGACCAAAACGAAGTGAAAGCTTGCATTTTGTTTACACAAACTTTGCTACAGCTTGTAATAATCAAAAAAGTTATTAACACACTTATTAACACAGCATTAACACACTTGCAGTAAACTTTTAATTTTGAAGACAGCATTTTGTCTCGTTGCATGCCCACAGTGTCACCTAGTGGCCTCATGGAGGTCCAGAGGATTGAATCCAAAGTTTTTATGCACAGTACTGTATGTCTTGAAAGGGTCTCCAGGAAAAAAGGTGCAAGCAGCAATTAAGGGGGCCAAGCACTTACTCCACCTCTCCACCTCTAGGAATAGAGGAAGACCAAAAGCCACACAGGGCTTGGCTGCCTGATTTAAAAATGTCGAGCTGATGCTGAAAAAACACCTCACTAAAAACACCTCACAAAAAACACCTCACCTCACTCGTGATATTTTCCCAGTCTCGCAGCATAGCTTCTTTCAGTTGTTGCTTGATTCGTGGGGTTTCTCCCTTCACTCCCCTCTGCAGAGTCCAAAATGCATGCTCAGTTGCGTTATGGTCCCTTGATTTCCTTTGTTTTCTTGTAGTTTGTTTTATTTATAGGCACTTTTCATGTCACTCAAGGTTATCATACAAATTCAAACAAGTAAATAAAAGAAAACTAAATACAGCCAACAGAGAACGACAGTTTGAGCAGCGGCAGCCAAATGTTCTAGTGTAAGCTCAAGATCGCTCAAGTTCATCACTATGGATTGTTCTTCCTGAAGCTGGAATTGGTGAGATGTTCTCAGAATGGCACCTGTGTAATGTGGAAGGCAGTATGTTTCTGTAGCCTTCAGAATTTATTACACAACCATTATGGCTTACATCAAGAAATGCAAATGTTTACTGCCACGTGTCTTATCTCACTCACCTGTTTGTTATTAGTTCAGTTAGTATGTGTTTTTATTTCCTCCACGTTGCCTTTAGCTTCGCGGAGTCCTCATTCTTTTGTCGGCGTCAGTGGTTTAGGTTCTGTTTCGTGAGAAAGGTCTTCATGTCGAGGTATGTAGTTCTCTTTTGCAGGTATGGGACAGAGGCCTGACTAATCTTCTTGTCAAAAGTTGGAATTAATTACAGGAAGAGGGCAGAACTAGGTCTGGTCTTTTTTGATATTCTATAATAGCTGTTGTTTAATTTACAATTGTGTCAGATAATGGTCCCTAAATGTAATTTTCAGAAGCACAATACCAACATAGTGGAAAAGCTCTGCTTGTTAATTATAAGGTTGGAGGCCATTTATTATAGAAAAGAAACAACTAGAAAGAATGTTGGCTTTACCTATAACTAGACCACACCTAAGTGTAAAGGGCTGATGAATCATCTTAAATTCAGAGCACGAACACTTCTGTCCTGTAGCAATTGATATTCTGTTAAACCAGAAACATATTGTTTGATTTCTTTTTAAACACCTAATATATTGTGTACTTTATTACTGTATACTGTAAATCCACTTTCTTTTAACTGTTCTTCAGACGTATTTTTTGCACTGTATTAATTAGATAATTATTTATTTTATTTAAGTACAATATTTGACACATGATAGGAGCATGAACAAGTGACAGGAGTATTCTGATGGCATTATTAGGACAGATAACAGAAGGGAGGAATATGTAAGTGGGACTTTTAGGGACAGGGTAATATAAAATGAGTTACAACCCTTAACATTTGCCCAGATGCCCATATGTAGACTTGCATTATTATCAGAAATAAAAACTAATACACTATGAAGAGATGTAGACACATTTCTTTTTTCAGGAATGGAATTAATATATTATTCTCTAATTTTGTTGTAGTTCATGTCCAAGCTATCAGAAACGTGCAATGCACTGTGTATAATCTTAGTAAAACAAGTAATAGAAGCAAAACAGTATTGCTTTTCATCAGGGACATGCAGACAATTTGGCACAATGAAAAGGAAAACATTCACTGAATTGATCTGATGACATTTCATCTTTCACTGCATTTGTTTTCAGATAGAATCCTATATCATGTAGGTCTATAGGCATTGTCAAATATTTTGATTGTGTGGGCTGCTAACAAAACTTTATCCATTTCCCTAGCAGTGGTGAACATTCATCCCAATTTCCAAACTTGCAATGATTAAATTTTTTCCAGCTAAGAAATAATACAGTTGATTAGATGCTCTTGTGTTGCCATCTTGGATGCCATAAGATGCTTTTGCATTTACACTATAATGGTTATTTGTTCATACTGTATGTGCCTCAGAATCTGGTTTATTTGATTAGATCACAATGTGAGACTAATTTTCAGATCACCTGACACGCATGTTAATAGCAGGTTTGAATGTGGCCTTAGTGGCTCATTGTTATTATTATAAGGTTATTAATATTAGAATTCTTATAATTTCAGTTATATTCATATTCAAAATCAAATTATTTCTCTTCCAATAAAAAGTATTGAATCACATTTATGAATGACATTTCTTTCTGAGTTTCGGACAACTTTATGCAATATTTGAACAGATGTCAATAGTATATTGCATTGTAGTAGTATTGTTATGCAGGCCTCCTTCTGCGGGTTTCATGAATATGAATAGCAACAACCTTCTAAATCTTACTGGGTGTTCATGTAACAGGCCTGTATATATTCCACAAGGAATTCCAGTTCTTTATTTTCAATTAGTTAGATATTAATGTTTGAAGTGTTTTTTTTTTACCTGTAGTTATCTGTTTAACTATAAACTTAAAGTATATTGTAATACAATAAGCATACAATATTTCATCAACAGTGATTGACAGGCCCAACTAATTGGGATGCAGCCATGTCTGTTTCAAGAGCCAGCATTAATATGTGGATGTTTTTCTGTTGCATTACTCAACCTTTAATACATGTGAACACAGTATGGCACCATGTACGCCGTATGACCCTATTGCATAATGTGATTTATTAATCAATTCCCTCACCATTGCAACACGACAATTTTGCATCTTAGCTCAACACAGCCATTTGGTTTAAATGATGAATCCCCAAGGAGGAAAATAAAAAAGTGCCTGATGATGCCAAGCACTTAATTATTCATCAGCTATTAATAGATGAGAGTGTGAAATTTGTTGGTCTTAAGAAGATGACTGTGTAAACCAAATTGGGCCATAAAGATTAAACTGGATTCCAACATTAAAGATGATGGGGTCTCAAATGTCATGGGGTGCTATCAATGCCATCAATGCCAATGGGGTGCCACATGTGAATGTTGTGATATAATGTCCCAGATATATAAATGTCATGGGAATGGTGTGACTATACATAATCACTTTTTAACATACATGTGATTTTTGCTCCACATGGCTTGAATTACATTGCTTTTATAGTCATGTGAAAAAATTAGGACACCCCACGAAAGCCTGCGTTTTGTTTAATTGTTAAACATATGGGCATTTTATCTTCGAATTAACAATATTGGAAGATTCAAGAAATATAATTAAACAAATGAAACCAAATGTTTTAAATTATCTGTAAAATCTAATTTCTTGTGAGGAAAAAGTAGGACACAACCACATTTATTTGTACTAAAATAGATAAAATGACCTACAGGTGTATCACATCAAGTGCTTATGATTAGAACATTGTTACAGAACATTTTGAAGAAGGCTTGTTTTATTTAAACCTCAGATATTTTGTTTGGTTTGATCTTTATTGTTGAAGTGAGAGGTTTCACCATGGTGAGATCCAAAGAGCTGTCTGAGGACTTCAGGAAGAGAATTGTTGATGCTTAGGAATCTGGTAAGGGATATAAAAAGATCTTAAAAGAATTTGTAATCAGCCATTACACTGTGCAAAAATCATATACAAGTGGAGAACATTTAAAACAACTAGCAACATGGCCAGGTCAGGACATCCAAGCAAATTCACCCCAAGAGCAGACTGTAAGATGCTTAAAGAATCCTCCAAAAATCCTAAAATATCATCACGGGACCTACATCAAGCTCTTACTACAGCTGATGTCAAAGTGCATGAATCTACAATCAGAGACTGAACCGGAGATGGAAGTGTTATAGTTTGTGGATGCTCTGCAGCAGCAGGACCAGTTCATAATCAAAGAATCCACTATGAAGTTTATATTGTATCAGAAGTTTACAGTGGATCCTTGAGGAACACGTGAAACCATCTATAAAAAAAAATTGAGGAAACTTGTAGTTGGCTACAAGCAACCTCTCATTGAGATTATTCCAGCCAAAGGGGGGAAACACTAGATTAGATTAGATTAGATTAGATTAGATTAGATTAGATTAGATTAGATTAGATTAGATTAGATTAGATTAGATTAGATTCAACTTTATTGTCATTACACATGTACAAGTACAAGGCAACGAAATGCAGTTTAGGTCTAACCAGAGTGCAATAGTACCAAGTGCAGGATATACAGTTTGTACAAGACTTAGATAAGTTAATTAAGTTAAATAAAATGGTAATATGAAGTGATTTACAGATGTGTGTGTACTATGAACATAATATACAGATGGCTATAATTATAACTGAAATTTACAGGAGGATGTAACAAAATATATGGATATTGCTATAAACAGTAATTTACAGATGTGTATGTACTATGAATATAATATACAGATAAATATGTACTATGAATATAATATACAGATGAATATATATGTACTATGAATAAAATATGCAGATGGCTATTAGTATAAACTGAAATTTACAGAATGGTACAGTATGTGCTATAAACAAAATATATGGCTATTAGTATAATATATTGCTGTTACTATAAACAGAAATCAGGTAGATATATACAATGGTAAGGCAATCGTGAGCAGCAATGCAAAAAAGAGAGCAAGTGTGCAAGTGAGCATAGTTTGTGTAATGGTCTATTAGTGCAATAACGTCCATTTGTGTAAACAGTCCATTAGCGCAATAACGAAGTGTGAGGGGGGAGATGTAACAATGTATGAAGGACAGTAGGATCAGCGAGGGGCAGAGTTCAATAAAGAGACAGCTCTAGGTAAAAAGCTGTTCTTTAGTCGGCTAGCTATTAAGTCACGTGTTGTTCTAACTTCTCCTCAGTTGAAATACAAATCTTTGTTGATTTCTTTTGTTTAATAAGTGAAAGGTGATTTTTGTTGTTGTTGTACAGGTACAACTGAAAACGAGCTCAGAAATGTACATGTTTATATTTCTTAATAAAGTCCTAAGTTTTTTCACATGACTGTATGTTACATTTCTTTTTTGAATGAAATGTTAATTTATAGCCACACCATTTATTGTTATGGTTGTGGATATGGATTTGGATTGTGCTGACCACATTTTGTTTGAAAAATCTCACTTCCTTTTCCAGATGGCATTATGACAATGAATTACTTTTCCATATTGACTTGGAAGTGTAGGCTACAGGGAAGTGAAGTTCTGTATGATCTGCATCAAGTCGATTTCAGTTCCAGGTTGTAACTACAAAATGGAAAAATGCTCTAGGGATCAAAAGTTTTAGAAGATTAGTTTCCACTGAAACACTTTCCACCTATTCCTGTAAGCCATGAATTCTGTACTGTATGTTTATGTGATTATGTATGAGATATGGTTTCCAGGTATTTAGCGAAGGGAGAAATGCCAGAGATCTATAAATGCTCTAAAAGCTCATGTCTACTTCTACACCTAAGGAGAAATTATAACTCATAATTAATGCAATCAATGACAAGGCATCGTATTCCTCATTTAAACACACAGGGATTTGTCTGTACTGTATGATGTTCTGTAATGAAACCTGCGCTTCATTCACACATGCGAAGCATTTCTCTTCATTGACACAGTCATTATTATAAAACCGAGAGCAATTTTCTCATCCAAACTAATCAAGAGCTACACAAAACAGACACCGTGTTCATTCCGTGTTTGGCACAGATGCTGGTGTTTGTTGCTTTTAAATCGTGTTTGGTGTTTGTTGGAAAAATTCGATGGCTCCCAGAACATCAAGCTCTTTCCAAAGTAAAACAAAAGATGTGGAGAAAAGGAGGCTTCTGTTATGGCTTTGGATGTGGTTTGTAAAAGAATTTTTAATTATTGTTAAAAATATTCTGTAAAATCATTCTAGGCAAAAAATATATTTTTTTCATCTGATCTTAGAGCAATATTGCAATTAATTATAACAGCAAAATTCCTTATTTTTTAATTAATAATTAAAGACATTTTAAAGGGAAGGTGATGAAAGGAAAAACAGGCCACATGGATCAAGATAACACAACAGGTTGATGTAACACAACATCAACACAACAGGTCCAATATAAACTACTGGCTTAGTTTATTCATTCATTCACTCATCTTCTACCGCTTATCCGAACTACCTCAGGTCACAGGGAGCCTGTGCCTATCTCAGGCGTCATCGGGCATCAAGGAGTGCCAACCCATCACAGGGCACACACACACACACTCATTCAATCAATCAACTAGGGACAATTTTCCAGAGATGCCAATCTCGGGCACGGGGAGAACATGCAAACTCCACACACACAAGGCAGAGGTGGGAATTGAACCCTGACCCTGGAGGTGTGAAGCGAACATGCTAACCACTAAGCCACCGTGCCCCCCTGGCTTTTTTGTGGGTAAATTATTCCATATCCCTCTGTCTCTCTCTGTCTTTCTCTGTCACACACAGAGACACTGAGCTGTGCAGATGAGCTATGAGCTAATTGGAAAAAGTTATTATTTTTTCTTGCAAAACAACACTGTGCCACAAGAGAAATATGTTCACGTGCAATCTCAGAGTCTGCTACATGTTCTTGATTTATGTCAACTGACTTTTGTCACACACAATTAAGCAGAAAAGCGGTGGCTCACCAGAGCTCCTGTCTACTGACCAGAAGGATTTGAGTTGAATCCTGGTAAGGACGAGCTGTGTGCTGGACCTCATGAGAAACTAATGTTAAAAGAGGATTATTACAATTCAAAACTACTGTTACGTTTATGCATGAATTATGAAAAAGACAGGACAATAGTGTGATATTTTCAGACCACAGATCTAATTCTTAGCAGAGGTGATATTTTATTGTTTACAACACCACACCCACGAAACTGTGGCCAACGTTGACATCACACCTCTACCAAAAGAACTTCCTTTCATACACCTACTCAGCTTTACTGTGTAAAACCCACCCCAGATGTTTAATGTGTTGTATTGTGACATGGTTCTTCCATGACACAGGCGATTTTAGCTCTGCTGTGTCATGATTGTAATGAAATTATCCATAAGTACTGTATAGGAAGAAGCTTGCCATGCTGTGCGTTTCCTTTCCAGATTAAGTTGTACACAGTTCCAAGTCTGTGATTAACTTTTCACCTCCACAAGTACAGATAGTCCTGTCTGAGCTGTCTTACCTTTCCAGAAATGTTACATCCATCTAATTAAATGAAGCTGGGTTTATGTGATATGATGACGTAAAAAGTGAGAGTTAAAAAGAAAACTCAGTAGTGTTTATTATGGGATGTCTCATAATTACAAAACTGACATCAGAATCTTACATCATGTCTGTGTTTGGGGAATCAGTTTCTATTTTGGGTCGTATTTGGGTAAGTTGAGATAATACTGCTATGTATGATTTCCTCTCACTATACATTCCCAAACACCAGAAATAATCAAAATTCACTCATTTTGCAGAATTTCTTCAAATATGTCTTTTTCTGACATTACTCACTTCCCTGGGTTACTGTATGTTTCAACGTGAGTCTAATTCCAGCATTTAAATCCTCTTAGGAACCTTGAGCTAATTTCATTGAATAGCACAGTGTTGTCCACGAGCCTCATTATAAGAAAGCCCTCCTTAAGCAGCCTAAAACACACCACAGCAGTAGCTTGACCACGTAACAGTCCAGTTATTGTCAAGCAACCAGACACAAAAAGGTAAGAGGACAATTATCTGCAAATCGAAGATCAAAGAAACCTATATATATTTGTTCAGTCTGTTTTATTTTAGAATTGTAGTTGTCAGTGAAACTGTTATTAATTTTTTTTTTTGTTATTTTAATTTTTTTCTTTTACAGTGGTGGAAAAAGACTTCAGATTTCAAAAAGCTGGTAACAAACATTTATATGTTTAACTCAATTTTGGATACAGCTTTGTATTTCCCAGGTCTTGACTTGATTTTGTTTCTCATCAGCATGGATTGTTGTAACATATACAGGCCTATGGCTGGTGACATTGAATGCTATATGCTAAGGATTAGGGTTTAAACTCAATCCCAGGAACGTGCGGTTATTGATTCTAGTGTTCTGAATGATGACCATCAATCTTAAATTCTTATGAAAAACATGCCCTTGAACTGGCAGCTTGAAAAGCATGATTTTTTTTTTAATCATTAAAAACATGTTTATAAGGAAGACAGCATTATTTAAATCTGGTCAGCGGTAAGATCTTAAAGAAGCCTGCAATGCATTAGCCTAGAGGATCTGAAAAACTGGATTCACTAAACATTTGCAAAAACAAACACATAGCAGTTGTCTAGTTAGAGTGTGGACTGAAATGAACAAAGCTCTAATCTCCTGACGTCATGTCTGGATTTTGGCATGTGGTGGAAGGCTTTACGTGACATCAGTGTCGATGTTACACTGGTGCCTCACATGTAAACCTGTAGGGATCAGCTGAAGTTCACCATCTGTACACAGTTTTCATCATTAACTTAACAGAACAGAAATGGCTAGACTTATATTATAGTGGGTAGAATTGTAATAATGGGAATATGTAAAAAAAGATGATGTATATTAAATAATTTGAGGTAGTAACAGACAATTCCCAACCATTTTGTAAATAAATAACAGTAAATAAATAAAACTAATACACGCTAAGAGCCAACCAAGCTGACAAATTGGATCAAGGAATAATCCTCCAACTTAATAGATTTAATTCAGCCTGAGCAAAGCACTCACTTTGTAGTCTATAGACGCTAAACTCCACTTTAGTCACGCACAAAAAGTTATGTTATATTCAGGGACATAATATATATTTATATTATTATTATTATTATTATTATTATTATTTTATTTTTTTGTCAATAGACAACAGCAACATGTCTGACAGAGGACTAGTGGAGGAGGACGTAACTGTGAGTCACACAGGTAAATGAATTAATATATTGACAATTAAATAAATAGGCGTCATACTCAGCCAAGAGTATTGTTAAAAAACAAGAATAGGAAACTAGAATGTTCCGAACAAAATATGCATAAACAAGGAACATTATTAGTATGTATTATTGTTTTATATGATTCTCACTAAAGTGAACTGATACATGGATGACAACTGTGTGTAAGTTTAATTATTACCAAAACTTCCCATCTGCCACCAGGACCAAAGGGAGTAATTAATGACTGGCGGAAGTTTAAGCTGGAGAGTATGGATCAGGAGGCCTTACCTCCCAACAAGAGGGAGCTTCTGAAGCAGATGTCATCTCCACACAAACCTAAGGAGGAGTCCCTGTGTACATCTACTCAAAAGGTGGGTCTTTCTTTCTCTGGCTTCTCTTATAGCAACAAAATATTAAAAATGGACATAGTGGGAAATACTGAGCTATGAGTTGGCATAATTATTAAAAATGATCATTCAACTAAACTGCAAAAAAAAATCATGGTGTCTTGTATAAAGAGATCTGTACCACTTGGTACACTACATGGTCAAAAGTAAATGGACTCCTGACCATCACGTACATATGGGCTTATTGAACATTGCATTCCAGATTTATTCCCCCTTTTTTATTATATTGCGCTCCACTCTTCTGTGAAGTCTGAACACTAGATGTTGGAGTGTGTCTGTGGGGTTTGGTGATCATTCAGCTACAGGAGCATTAGTGAGATCAGACACTGATGGTGTAAGAGTGGTCTGGGGTTCAGTCGGTGTTCCAGTTCATCACAAAGGTGTTCAGTGGGGTTGAGTCAGAGTCAGGGCTCTGTGAAGGACACTCGAGTTCTTCTGCTCCAACATTAACACACCATGTCTTCATGGAGCTCTGTGCTTTATCCACAGGGACACTGTCACACTGGAACAGGTATTCAAATGTTCCAGTGAAGGGACATGATAAAGCTACAGCATACAAAGGCATTCTGAACAACTGTATTCTTCAAAATTGCTGGCAATAGTTTGGGGAAAAACCTCGTATGGGTTTGATGGTCCACTAAACTTTGGCCATGTAGCGTACTTCAGCCTTGTTCTGATCATCCTAACCTGACCATCTCCTAAACCCTTCCGTTCACCCTTATCCCTTCAGATAAGCATTCAGGAGTATGAGCTGCTGAAGGAGGATAATGAGCAGTGTCTACGCAAGTACCGTAAGCAATGCATGCAGGAAATGCATGAGCGCCTCAGCTTTGGGCCCAGGTTCAACGGTGTGCATGAATTGGACAGTGGTGAGGCATTTCTTGAGGTAATTGAGAAGGAGCACCGGCTCACTGTAGTGGTGGTGCACATCTACAAAGTTGGTGTCAAGGGCTGTGAGGTATTGGACAGGTGCCTGGACTGCCTAGCTGCTGAGTATCCCAGCGTCAAGTTCTGCCGCATCAGCGCAGCTGTCTCTGGTGCACGTGAACACTTCTCTGACAATGTTCTACCAGCTGTGTTGGTTTACAAGGCTGGAGAGATGCTGGGAAACTTCTTAGCTATCACACAGCACTTCACTGATGAGTTCTTTGCCACAGACGTGGAGGCCTTCCTCGCTGAATATGGACTGCTGCCAGAAAAAGAGTTGAGGTCAGGTGGAGATAATGCAGATGTGGAGTGAGTGAGGAAGGGATGGGATGGAAATAATTCAATAAATTTGCAGGTTAATAAATCTGAAAGCAATATCAAAATCTGAAAATGTCTGGTTAAACAGAGCCCAACATTGTTGTCTCATATTTAGCCAATTGTTTTGCCAGTTATTTCCTCCTTATTATAATTATTATTGGACTGATTAAAATATTCATGTATTGTTTATACTGTAAAAATGCATAGATAGCATCCGCAGTCTAACTTCCACTTTGGTATCTTTATGATTACAATAGTATCAATATCCTAACTGCAAATTGTCCTATAAATAAATTGGATACAAAGCTATATTTTTCAGATATAAATTGGAATAGAAAAGAAAAACCCAGTGTCATCTTCATAGGACATAAGATATAAATCAAACCAGTGCCATTAACAGATATTAGTCAGCTAGAAGAGTGCAGATTTATTCAAATCTTTTTATTAATTTAATCAATTCACAATTCCATAAAGCAGACTGGGTGTCTGCATCATGTATTATCATTCTCCAATGTTATTAAAATAAAATCTTCATAGAAAATCTGATGAATGGTGTCTTTTAATCTGTATCGAGTGTCCAGTGAACATTTCTGAGCTTTCAAGAATGTCACAAAAAAGAAAAACTGACATAAAAAAAATATGATATGAAATATGAAATACTGATATGAAAAAATATAAAATCACCATCTATCCTATGGACCACAAAAAATATAAATAAATATTGCCTTGAAACTTAATTGCTTGAAGAGTTTCCAGGTCAAAACTCTTTTTTATTTATAAAAAAATACTTACAGTTGTCTTAAACTTACATCTCTTTCTCCGTCCATGTGCTGGTCTTTATTTTCTCTCTTGAATCTGTAAGAAGCTCAAAAATGACCTTATTTCAAATATTGAATATTTTCATCCTTTTAGTTCTTTGTACCTCAGTAAAGTTCTGTCTGCATTGCTGGAGAGTTTGTGTGCATTTGCTAACAATTTTACTGTAAATAACATGAAAAAATAAAGTATTGCTATTATAATAACTGATAATCACTCATACAATAAGAGCTTGAGCACAAGGTCAGACCAAACTTCATGATCTGGGCTCAACATAGTGCGCTTCTCATTGACCACACAGCCATATTATCAAGACTCTTATTGAAGAATTCTTATTGGATTCAGAGCTTTAAGCTGCTTTATCATATACTTTAAAATTTATTCTCTAGATTTATTGTGCTTTAACAAACAGGGTTGTAAAATGTAAATGTTTAAGTACCATATATTTATAAAAATATGACCACCAAAGTGATAGCACGTAATTATATAAATTAGATTTTGTATTAGTGTGTATTGTGTAAAAGAAATCTGTGATTTTTATCTGTGATGATGCATCATAAGTGAATGCAGTAGCCTTGCATCTTGCAACACATTGTTTGCTTTCACAAGACCATCAAAATTAACGACCGGTAATGAAATAAACAGTCTTTTATGAATTTAAACATTTAAGCCTACGTAATACACACACAGACTTCCACTATTTCCCAGAGGCCTATTTTATAATCAAAGTATATTTACTTTAAGTCAAGTAAAGCTTTCTTCACCACTGGACCATAATCCAGAAACAAACAGTGTTGACATGCAACTTCACCCCAACTTCTGGGAAACCTCTGCTAAACATTTCCTATTCCAGCTTTAAGCCTTTGAACTTAACATAATTGTTAAATAATTAAGTTTAACATGAATAGTTACCTTAGCTGTCTCAATTTGTCGGTTTTCTTTCTTTGGGCTGTGCAGGTGTGCACACACCCTCTAAATACCTCAAGGATTGAAAGATTTTTTTTAAAGCATTGAGCCCTGGTTATGTGTCACACCTTCACAGACTCCTGCAGTGTTTCATGCACCAGGTCCTCCTGCGTGAGAGCATGTAACCTAAATATCCCTGGGCATGTTTGGACAACTTTCTTCAGGTATGTCATCACAGATCCATGCATGTGCTAAAATTAAAACTCTGGCACGAAATAAAACTCTGGCACGAATGTCACTGAAGGTCATTGATGAGACAGTGTTTCAAATTGACTCCATGTTACCTCTTTTTGTGATTAAGGCTTAACCTACTGTGTCCCAAATCACACAAACCAACAACAAAGCATTAACTTAAAGATTCATTCTGACCTTCATGTGTTAAAAAGTTTTATTAGGTCTATTGTTCATGTGGACCGTTCACTGCTGTATTACAAAGTGAACTTTATTGTTTTTATACCTGATATAACTAAAGATTTAACCTTTTGTTCAATCAATGCTGAGTAATCTTTAAGTAATCACTTTCATTTATTAACTTGTTTAGTTTATTGTGTATTGTTAAAAAATATTAATACACATTTTTCCCACGCTGTAGGATAGGCCACGCCTTTCCAAACGTCTGTAGATTTTATTCATTCAAATTGGACCATAAGTAACTCATGCTTAAGTAACCAGTCAATATGACCTAATCATGTTTAGCACAATGTTTCAAAGACACTACAGAACATTTTTGTTAGATATTACTTGATATTTTTTAATAATTACATTTTATGTAATATATTTACAGCATATTTAAATCAGAACACATTTCCATTGATTTAGGCAGGCAAATAAAATTGTAACGACGACTTTGAACCGTCCAATGGTCAAAGTTTACTTCCTGTTTTTAGCAATTTAATCCATGCTCCTGCTAATCTAGGTTCGAGGTATTGTCAGTTTCACTGCCTTACCGAGACGTGCTATGTTTGACGTGTTGACTTTCTATATCACGTTCTCAGTAGAATAAATAAAGTCTCATTTAGCTTCAGGTTGACATGACTGCACCAGGTCACCAGATAGTCAATCTCCCTCCTGTAGACAAACTCATCCTCCTCAGAGATGAGCCCAATGAGGGTTGTGTCATCTAAAAACATCACTAGTCTGATCGATTGGTGAATAGAGTTGCAGCTCTTGGTGTACAGGGAGAAGAGTAAAGAAGTAAAGCATCAGAATGGATCAGGCAGGTACGGGGATTAGAATGGATCAAGATCACTGGCATCTCAGTAACGTGTTGCTCGACAGAGAGAGAGAGGGAGAGAATATTGTGATCACGTACTGGTACAAAGACAATGTACATTATGTGCAAAATCTCTCAAACCAGCCCAGATCACCTGTCTGAGTATCATATTTATACAAAGGTTTTGCCTTACAAAATGGATCCAGGAGAGATTTGTGATCTTTCACACAGCAATCATCTCCCAAGGTCAACTGCATGGTAGATTTATGTAGATTTGCTACAGTAGATTTAGAAATCATCTAGATCTGTAGAAAAGAACCATGAGCATTTCAATCCAAACATCTAGGACCTCACATGAGTAACCCGGTCTCTTCCGGTACCCAGAGGTTGTTCATACCCATGTACCTATTGACCTATTGTATTATCTTTTAAATGGTTCTCCTGAAAAATGTAAAGAATTATTTAAACAATTTGTCATGATATTTGCTGGTGCAGTGAGAAAAGGCCAACCTTCATAAGGATTGTGAGGCATCTGTAGATGTCCCAGCTCCAGTTGGCTTCCACTTCATGAAGATTTTGGGCATTCAACGAGCAGATGCAAACTACATGTGGTCTTTGAGGACAACAACCTCCTAATCAATACACAATTGTCAGACTGTATCTGACTGTAGAAAGAACATTATTCATCATAACACTGGTGTTTATAACAGTTTATAATCACAACCTCCAGTGTCCCCCAAATTAGGATGAGGTTCCCTTTTGAGTCTGGTTCCTCTCAAGGTTTCTTATTCTTCCATCTCAGGGAGTTTTTCCTCACCACAGGCGCCCCAGTCACCTCAGGCTTGTTCATTGGAGATAAATACAAAAACATTTAAATATGATATAATATTAACCTTGAACTATTTTAATCTAACTAAATTAATCTTTGTATAATATCAAACCTTTTGTACTATATTTCTTATGTTCTGTAAAGATCCTTTGAGACAAGGTCCATTGTTAAATGCACTATACAAATAAATTTGAATTAAAATTTTAAATGAATTAATGTTGTGCATAAAACCAAAACCAAATTTTGAATATTACCCATGTCCCTTTCTCAGGCACTCTTACTTACCCTGGCTGACTCATGATCTCCATATCTCTTGGAAATAAGGTCAACTCAATGCCTTGATCTTTCAGAGGTGTTGAACCTCTCTGCCCTGTCAATCTGCTCAAATAGTGAGCCCAGAAAATTACCCCTAGATTTAGTATTGGTTTAATATCTAATTGCATGAGGTTATATGTTTTTTCCCCAGGCCACAAAGACTAATACAGTATAATATATGAAACAGACATGCGCTTATTAGACAGCGATGCACACAGAGCTTGATGTGTTCAACCTAGCCAGAGACGCATATCAGACGGATGCTAGGTTACAGTTTTGTTTTTATGTAGACAGTCTTACTGTAGCAACCCTGTACTCCCTGAGGGGCCAATAAGTGCCTTAATTACTGCCTACTTTATCATGACCTAGCATTCAATTTAAAAATGTGTCATGACTGGTTTCAAAGATATAAGGAGAGAAAGCGAGACAAAGAAAAAAAAGCGTGTGTGTGTGTGTGTGTGTGTGTGTGTGTGTGTGTGTGTGTGTGTGCGTGTGTGTGGATAATATAAAACCAGTAAATAAAATAAATGTCAAAATCTGTTTATTGGTGATAAAAAAAGGAAAATCCAAAAAGAAATCTCATGACAAACAATATATTTACAAATTTCCAAGCACATATAAATTCCCACAGTTGTATCATTGTTGTGGGTCATGCAGCAAGACAACAACCCTAAGCATCAATGACCCTAAGTCTTTCTACCAAAGAGTCATTAAAGAAGAATAAAGACAATGTTTTAGAATGGCCAAGTCAAAGTGCTGACCTTAGTCCAAAAGAAATGTTGCAGAAGGAACAGGGGAGATTCTAGAGGCAGGGCCACAGGGGCCCTGGCCCCTGCTGAAATCTGATTGGCGCCTGATTGGCCCCCGTTCCATCAATCGTTGACGAGAAGAGTAACCGGAGAATTTTTAACAACGATCACAGATGCAATTCAACCCCCAAACAATTGGTGGCACTCGAGCGTTTGAAAAAGGAATGTTGCCGAAATGTATTTGCACCGTACTGAATAAATTATTTTGTGTGCTTGAATGTATCATGAGGCCCCTTAATGGCCCCTGTTACCGAAAAATCCTAGAACCGCCACTGAGAAGGAACCTGAAGCATCTGGCTTATATGAGGAAACCCATCCAACATCCCAGAGATGAAGCTGTTCTGTACTGAGGGACAGGGTAAAATTCCTCCAAGCCGATGTTCAGGACTGATGAACAATTACCAAAAATATTTAGTTACAGATATTACTATAGAAATATCTCTCATAGATATGTAATTAGATTTTTTTTTTTACTGCAATGAATAAAATGGCCAAGTATAATATTTTTACTCATTTGTTTAATTAAATAATTGTCTACTTTTAGGACTGAATTATGTAAAATGTGCACTTTGATTGAATGCTGTATCTTTTAATGCGCTCATATATCTTTGAATGCGCTCATCTTTTAGTTGCTCCCGCAAATGCATTTGTAATGAGGTGTCGTAAGGCTGATGGTCCATTTGCAGCCTTATTAACAATTAGGTAAACAAGTCTGTGCCTATCTCAAGCGCCATCGGGCATCAAGGCAGGATACACCCAGGACGGAGTGCCAACCCATCGCAGGGCACACACACACACTCTCATTCACTCACTCAATCACACGCTACGAACAATTTTCCAGAGATGCCAATCAACCTACCATGCATGTCTTTGGACCGGGGGAGGAAACCGGAGTACCCGGAGGAAACCCCCGAGGCACGGGGAGAACATGCAAACTCCACACACACAAGGCGGAGGCGGGAATCGAACCCCCAACCCTGGAGGTGTGAGGCGAACGTGCTAACCACTAAGCCACCGTGACCCCTAATACAAAACCTCTTATAGTAAAATAAAAACTGAAAGTGAAATGTGAGTGTTGCTGTGGTATATTTCTAAGGTATACTTCAGGGATGCTAGGTAGATTTAGGAGTGTTGTGTTATCTTTAATTGCACTGGTCATGCAACTCTTTTACAGTATAATGAGTCCTCCAGAATAATTCTACCACTTTAGAGTTTGTTTCCATGTTTAAGTGATTGTGTGGGGTTTTTCCCAGATTTCAAACGTAGCATTCGGATTGGGAAATCATGGAATTTAATTTAAACCCTATCTGGTTTGTATCTGGGTCTGAGGAAATATAAACTCATTTCACTTTTAACTGGTAAAATAAAATGTCTAGTATCAAGTCTTCTTAAAGTAAATTTTATTAATTCATCTTTTTCATGATTCCTAGTCAGTAACCAATGTATTCTGCTCACATGGATGTAAAGTGTGATTATTTTAATTTCTCCTGTGAGACATCCTGTGAGATTGAATCATTCTGTCCATTTCCTCTGACCTATATCAAGACCATATTTCTCATCATGGAATTTAATTTAAAAAAACACACACAACTAATGTAAGAGACAACTAGTCATGTTTACTGTAAGGCATTATGTTTAGTAATGACTTGAAGTTTCTGTAGATTAGATCATTCTGGCACTGCACCAACCACTGGAACTGATGTGGCTTTATTAGTGAGATTATTCAGCAGGATAATAAGGTCTGAATAAATAGCACTAATATAAATTAACTGTCTCTGTTGGTTTTAGCTCATTGGTGGGCTGCAATCACTACAGTGAACATCTAAATAAATTCTCTAAATAAGCAGTGGCATATGCAGTCTCTCTGGGACATTGAGAAATAGTCTCCAATTAGACAGGAAACGTATGTAATGTTTTTGAATCATGAGCCAAATGGAAAAATATTTCCCAGCAGCTTTTTGTGAATAATACTTGAGTTACTGAGTTTCTCTTGACTGAGTGCCTTGGTGCACTCTGTAGAACTTGTTTTTAATAGAAAAGAGAAGAAAATTGACTTGCTGATACTAATTTACAGTCACCGTTGTGGTGGAAATTTCTAATCTTAAGATGTTCATAAGACTTTGTCCTTCTATGCTTGTACCCTGTGTGCTTCATGACCAGAGACTGACATCGTCATCAGTAGGTTTTGTTAAGATTATGACAAGGGCAGTAGGTACTGGGGACGAGTTGTCCATAAACAATGTCCAGTACGTCCTCTAGAAGACCTTGGCCTGGTCAGATTAGCTTGGTCAGGAGATGCATGCGGTAATTTTGAGCCAATGATTGATGATGTTTTGCTTTTACATATCTTCTGTTTTCTTGAGTTCTGTCTATAAAACCTTGATGTAATCAATGATCGTGGCCCTTCATCCCTCATGCTACATGTGGAGTGTTGGGTCCTGCTGCGCAGCTGAGCACAATAAATTGTGTAACCTTTTTACTCTTGCTCGTGTCTACCAGTGTTATACTTTATTCTTTAAATCTCTCTAACCTCGGAACTTCCACAACACTGTGCAAACCCTAAACAATCCAATCCTACATTTACTGGCAGGGAAAGATAGGGACTAACCGTCACCAACAATCTCTCCCTGCTACAGTCTGATACAGTCACAGAAAACACTGCACATTTCTAGTCATTTGAGAGCATCCCATTCAGTAGTAGTACCGTTCCTGATCTGGGCATTCATTGGTCTTGATTATCACATTGATTAAGAGAAGCAACATATCTGCCTGTTCTTTTCCATAGAGATAGTTTCACTTAATCTGCCAGGGTCGATAAATAAGTAAGAAACATACTTCATACATACTTTTTTACAAGTTTACTAAGATTCCCTAGAAGTTGATGAAGTTTGCTCTCATGCTTCTTGTTTTTGTTTATACAAAAATGTGCAAAGATAATTCATATATGTGTTATATATATATGTGGAAATCCCCTAAGAGCAAATTTTTATTTATATTTTAAAAAAAAAAAAAAGTACTTTTTACTTGACTCATAAGAACATGTAGGAATGAGGAAATCAAGGTCCAGGAGGTTGCTGACGTGCTGAACAAGACTTAATTGTTTTTTCTATTTCCTTTGCATATGTCTGGCAAAATAAAGTTGTTTAAAAGTGTAACAGGATCACACTTATTGTGGCTGTGTGGCTTTTGGACTTGGTTTGTATCTGGGTTTGAGGAAATATAAACTCATTAAAGTAAATTTTATTAATTCATCTTTTTCATGTTTCCTAGTCAGTAACCAATGTATTCTGCTCACATGGATGTAAAGTGTGATTATTTTAATTTATCACAGACATCCTGTGAGATTGAATCATTCTGTCCATTTCCTCTGACCTCTATCAAGACCATGACTTTTCAGCCCAATGAACTGTACTGCAACAGCTATGTGGTTGAAATGACCATGAAAGCTTCTTGGATGGTTTTTGTTTTTCTGTAGTATTCTGTACATGTACAGACATCATAAGTTCCTGAAAAACCTGATTTTCATGTGAACATGAAGCTCTTGATCTGTAGCTACATGATTTTATCTGATCTTTTGCACCAGGATTGGCTGATTGGATAATTGCCTGGACGAGCTGTTGCATTTATTTTTCTGAATAAATTGGCCAGTGAGTGAGTATCATCCATTCACTCATCTTCTACCACTTATCCGAACTACCTCGGGTCACGGGGAGCCTGTGCCTATCTCAGGCGTCATCGGGCATCAAGGCAGGATACACCCTGGACGGAGTGCCAACCCATCGCAGGGCACACACACACACTCTCATTCACTCACGCAATCACACACTTCGGACAATTTTCCAGATGTGCCAATCAACCTACCATGCATGTCTTTGGACCGGGGGAGGAAACCGGAGTACCCGGAGGAAACCCCCGAGGCACGGGGAGAACATGCAAACTCCACACACACAAGGTGGAGGCGGGAATCGAACCCCCAACCCTGGAGGTGTGAGGCGAATGTTCTAACCACTAAGCCACCGTGACCCCCGAGTGAGTATCATTAGTAATTAAACTGAATTTTGTAGTAAATAATGAAATTTTGAACACTGTAATGTTAATGTAGAAGATTACATCTTCTTTATGTTCTAAATAAATCTCAGAGGACAAACAACCAAAAAGTATGATTTGCTGAATGGTCATGGCTGTCATCACAAACTCCTGGAGTCACACCGTCTTTAAGCTGTTAGACAGCACCACCTAACTAGAATCCTTGCCACTACACTTAACTACTCCATGAGTTAACTCTGTCCAGTACATATGAGTGGTTTTCACTGCTCTAAAATCAACACAATTCTATGTTTAGTTTAACCATATTAAACATATGATTAAACTGAAGCATAGAAATCAGGGAGATCTCTAGGTCTGAGAAGTTGTACACTAATCTTTGTTGAAATTGATAGTACTATAAGAATGATCACATTAATATAAATTAATGTTCTCTGATCTGTGCTGTTATGTAGAAATAAAGCACACCTTTTGAACACATTTGGAAATTAAGCACTTTTGTGGTATAAAACCTGATAACTACTTGTGAACTTCTTTTGTTTCACCTTCATGTGAAACATTAGGTTAAAATTGCTGAATGCTAATTGTATAAAAGTTTATTTAAAGTGTGACTCCTGAAAACATTTAATCAATCAGTCACAGTTCAATACAAACTGTCTGGTCAGAGTTGGGATTAGGGATGCCTTGGAGTTCTGTGATGAAATGGAATTCTACTGTCCTACTTGACTACTTGACCCACACACTCTCACGCTCTCAAATTCTTACACTCTCACACACTCGCACTCTCACACACTCATGCTCTGACGCTCTCACACACTCATGCTCTCACATTCTCACACTCTCACACACTCACGCTCACACATTCTCACGCTCTCTCACATGCATACTTTCATACTCTCACGCTCTCACACTCTCACGCTCTCACATTCTTACGCTCTCACACTCTCACACTATCACACACTCACGCTCTGACACACTCACTCTCACGCTCTGACACACTCACTCTCACACTCTCACACTCTCACACACTCACGCTCTCACATTCTCACACTCTCACACACTCACGCTCTCACACACTCATGCTCTGACGCTCTCACACACTCACGCTCTTAAATTCTTACACTCTCACACAAATGCTCTCACACTCTCATGCTCTCACGCGCTCACATTCTCACACACTCAGGCTCACACATTCTCACGCTCTCTCACACTCATGCTTTCATACTCTCACGCTCTCACACTCTCACGCTCTCACATTCTTACGCTCTCACACTCTCACACTATCACACACTCACGCTCTGACACACTCACTCTCACGCTCTGACACACTCACTCTCACACTCTCACACTCTCACACACTCACGCTCTCACATTCTCACACTCTCACACACTCACGCTCTCACACACTCACGCTCTTAGGCTCTCACGCTCTCACACACTCACGCTCTCACATTCTCATGCTCGCACCTTCTCACACTCTCACACACTCACGCTCTTAGGCTCTCACGCTCTCACACACTCACGCTCTCACATTCTCATGCTCGCACATTCTCACATTCTCACACTGTCACGCTCTCTCACACAATGGCACTCACACACTCATTTTGCTATTTTGTTTGCACTTCTCGGCCACCGTACATATTCATGAACATTTTTCATCTTCTCTCGAACGCAGCTGTTGCTCCAGACTCCACCATACTGTTATATATTGAGTGCACTGAAGATGGCGCTAACACAGCGAGAAAGACTTAAAAACTACAGAAGAAGAGCGAGCCTGCGCGCAAACGGACGAAAAATGGCGGCGGTGCTGCAACAAATCTTAGAGCGAACCGAGTTGTCTAAACTCACCAAGGCAGTGCAGGGAAAACTGGAGCGGTATCTAACGGAGCAGCAGAGTGAGAATGATTACTTTAAAGCGCAGTATGAACAGCTTCGTGTGGACAGCGGTAAATATCCTGCTTCTTTCCTTATGTTCACCAAACAGTCGGCTAGCTACATGGGCTAAAGAGGCTAGTTACATGGGCTAAAGAGGCTAGTTACATGGGCTAAAGAGGCTAGTTACATGGGCTAAAGAGGCTAGCTACATGGGCTAAAGAGGCTAGTTACATGGGCTAAAGAGGCTAGTTACATGGGCTAAAGAGGCTAGCTACATGGGCTAAAGAGGCTAGCTACATGGGCTAAAGAGGCTAGCTACATGGGCTAAAGAGGCTAGCTACATGGGCTAAAGAGGCTAGCTACATGGGCTAAAGAGGCTAGCTACATGGGCTAAAGAGGCTAGCTACATGGGCTAAAGAGGCTAAGCTACATGGGCTAAAGAGGCTAGCTACATGAGCTAAAGAGGCTAGTTACATGGGCTAAAGAGGCTAGCTACATGGGCTAAAGAGGCTAGCTACATGGGCTAAAGTGGCTAGCTACATGGGCTAAAGAGGCTAGCTACATGGGCTTAAAGAGGCTAGTTACATGGGCTAAAGAGGCTAGCTACATGGGCTGAAGAGGCTAGTTACATGGGCTTAAAGAGGCTAAGCTACATGGGCTAAAGAGGCTAAGCTACATGGGCTTAAAGAGGCTAGCTACATGGGCTAAAGAGGCTAGCTACATGGGCTTAAAGAGGCTAGTTACATGGGCTTAAAGAGGCTAGTTCACAAGCTAAGCTCAGGGAAATGAGCATGTAGTGTTTTAGCATACAAAAGTTCAGACTTGTTTAAGCTCCTCAGAATGTTTAGTAAGCAGCAGCAGGGGTTGTGTTTACTGACCAGCTTCATAAGAGCACAATGGTAACATCAGCAGTAGCTGCTACATGTGATGGATAAATAAATATCTTATGAACATTACATACACGAGAGGTGCAGGCATCTCATTATCATGTAAATGTAAGGTATCTGAAACAACGTGTATATTTATCATGACGTGGCAACAATCCCACTGTTTAACTGCACTGTATTTTCCTCTTCAGCTCCTCAGTGAAGTTTATAAAGCATTGTGTTTGAGTTCAGCAGTAAACACGTGACAAGCCGAGACACACACACACACCTACACCTGAATAATCATCACACTCGCCAAACATTAAGGCAAAAAAAGTGTAAATATTTGTATTAACTTTGTATTGACTTGGGGTTCAGTATCTGTCAGTACCTTAAGATCTGTAGTACATCCCCTCATGAAGTCCAGCATGTACATGGAGCGCATCAACAAGTCATTGTATCTGGGAAAACTCAACTTGTGGTGCTTTCAGTTTGACAAACTCCCAATACTCGTGTAGCCGTTAACTGTGTATGAGATCCACATCACCAAGGTTGAAAAGTTGGAACGGCTGATAAGCATGCAGCTGAAGCAGTGGCTTGGAATTCCACGTTTTTAAGTTCTGACTCACTTTATGGACATGGCAAGTTGGAATTACCAATCACAGGGCTCGTGGAAGAGCAGAAATGAACAAAAGCAAGGCTCGTAATGATGCTTACTGAATCTGAGGATGCAGTCATTCGAACAGCGGCCCCCCGGGTTGTAGCGGGAAGGAAGTGGACTCCATCAGAAGCTGCTCAAAGTAAAAAGTCTGCGCTTCAATTCAGAGATGTGTTTGGACAAGTACAGAATGGGAGGGCAGGGTTTCGACTCATCCCAAAAACTCCTCTGTGGCACAAAGCAACCTCAGTGCAGAAAAGACAGCTAGTGCTAGAAGTCAACAGGAGGAGGGAGAGCAACATGCCAAAGCCATCTCAGTGGCCAAGCAGGACTGGGAGGACCTGGAGAAGAAAAAGCTCAGCTGGCGTGACATCTGGCAGATGGAGGGAGCGCAGCTGAGATTTGTCATCAGATCCACATGCGACCTGCTGCCCTCCCAGCAAAATCTGAAAGAGTGGTATGGAGAAGATCTCAACTGTTCCCTGTGTCAAGTACCTGCACCCCTAAGGCACCAAACAACCTCTTATAAACATTGGCATGACAGGTCAGTTTCACAAAGTTCGTACCAGCTGGTCAACATCAAGAGCATCGTACAAAATTGGAAGTTGGAAGTGGCCCTTGTTGGGAAGGGTTGGGAAGAAGCTTGTTTCTCCCCAGAAAAAGTGGCTACAACGCTCCAGACATGGTCCTGTGGTCTCCAACCACAAGGTTGGCCATATGTTGTGGATTTAACAGTTCCATGGGAAGATGGGGTTGAAGAGGCTTATGAGGGGAACAAATATGGGATGCTGGGTTCACCGTTGAGCCTTCTGGAGACATGGGCTTCAATCAACGAAACGTAGATGAAGCAGGATGCTCTCCTGATGACCCCAATGACATACCGTACCCTCCTTCTTCATCACTCCACACTAACTGCTACAATCAAGAGTTTCCTACTAAAGGGATTGAAACGTATACTGTAGTTCTTTTAACTTTACTGAAGTGAGCAAGATATTCCAGTTCTTGCTCACTCTTCCATCCAGGCTGAATGTTAAGCTGTCCTTCCTCTCTCTCTGTAGCACTGTCTTAGGGGTGTCACATAAGACATCACAGTTTATTACACCGGCTACGTCTCATATGCCTCTGCAGCATGACTATGGCATGCAGGTCAGCAGCCAATCTAGGCATCTTTTTTTTTGGTGAATTTTTTTATTTTTTTTTTTTTAATTTGTGAGTTAAAGGACACTCTAAACTCTCCATTCACAAGATGCTGATTTATTTTCTAACAACCTCTGACAGTGCTCTGTACATCTGTAACGTGATTAAGTTATAACACGTGATAATGTGTGTTATTTTGTATTCTCATTTTGTTGCCTTTGTGTATTGGACGTGTATGACACTAAAACATATTCCTTGTATGTTGCAAGCATACTTGGCATTAAAGCGCTTTCTGATTCTGATTCAATAATGATGATAATCCATCTCCCTGGTGGTGTGATATGGCACAACACTGAGCAGAGTTACTCATTGAAGTGGATTATTTTTGTATAACTGGTCTGTTGTGTGTCCTTCCACTTGTACCTCTATAATTTCTCACCAAAAAGGTGCTTTAGATGGAACTATAGTTTTTCAGGTTTGACACACTGTGACTTGGCAGATGTCCTTTGTGATGAGTCATTGTGCCTTGTAGTAAAGACAGACCCGAAGCTTCAGCTTGAGCTGCTGAATTCTCCATTCTGTTTTATTCTTTAATTAGCACAGAGAGAAATTTAAAGGTCAGTGTTTTTTAGTTTGTTTGTTTAAACTGATTGTTGGATATTTTGGCCGTGTATGTCGTTTTAGAGGAACAGTACGCTAACCTGGAGAAGCGGTACACAGAGAGCCAGGCTCAGTGTCTGTCTTTAACGAATGACCATCAAAAACTCCAGGAAGAGTTCACGTCACTTGGTAAGCACTCACAAATATTTTCTTTATTCCACAAACCCAGATAACCAGATTAGTGATGATGATGCTGTTGTGTTACAGATGAAGAGCTAAAATCTCTCCGTGAGAAGACAAAGGAACAGGAATCCTCGTATACAAAGCTGGAGTCAGAGCAGGTAAAGTACTGACACATCCATAAAGTACATCGAGGGGTGTTTTATCGACCTGCTTATGTGGATTTGTTTGGTCCTGTGTATGGGGTGCGATGTACTCATGTGATCTGTATCACTGTGCAGAAGGAGCTCTCGAAGTTAAAGGATGAGCTGGAGGCTGAGAAGCGAGACCTGGTGCGCACTCTAGAAAGGACGTCGCAGGGGGTCGAGGGCCAGAGTGGTAAAGGGGCAGTTTTATAAAAACACTAAATGCACTGTGCACATGGAAAACTGTTGGTTTTATTTATTTATTACCTGTTGAATTGATTTCTGCTGCAGAGGATTTGAAACGGCTTAGTGACCGGCTGGTGGATGTCAGCGCTACCAATATGCAGTTACGGATGAAGCTAGATGAGATGGAGGCTTTGGAAGTTTCAATCAAGGTACACTGGAGGTTTTGTGAATAAACAATTGAACTTTTATCATCCTGGTGAGCATTTTTCTTTTTGTGTCTGTCCAAGAATCTCTGCTTCGTAGCTGAAGTACGATTGTAGGTTGGAATTTTATATGGATTATTTGAAGTTTTAGCTGTTAGGACATACGATCAGCACGGGAGCCAATGAAGGCACAAACTTGAATTCTTCACATATAGGGAGGAAGAGTGAAGAGACAATGTTATGAATAGGCAGATCTAGTGAGAAGTGTAATGTGAGGCTCAAGTGAAAGTGAGAACACAGAGATTGAAGGTTTAACAGATGCACCGTCTAGTGAGACACAGACAGCCTGGATGTTTGTGATTTGGTTCACAGTTGGTTCACAGCTCTTCAGTTTGCAATGCCTAGTGTTCTGTAAGAAAAGCCCACTGCAGCTAAGTGTGTGTGTGTCTGCAGTACAAAGAGAAACGGCTGGAGCAGGAGAAGGAGTTGCTCCAGGGGCAGGTGACCTGGCTGAGTGAGGAACTGAAGACTAAAAGCGAGGAGCTTCTCTGTCTGTCGCGGGAGAAAGGCAGCGAGATTCTAGAGCTCAAGTGCAGCATAAACAACAAAGAAGATGAGGTACGATTGTACAGGCTTTAAGTCTGACAGCCATGACTGAATCACTGATATAAAGAACTAAGAAGAGACCATGGCACTTTTGTAAATCCAGTTTAGCACTTGTAGACATGTCTCTCAAAGCAGCTTTACGGATATCTGTGTATATATAGTAATAAAGCCTTAATAAGCAGTGAGGAAGATGCTTGTGTATATTTTTGTGCAGTGTACCAGAGTACAGGACCAGCTGGCCAGTCTGAAATCCTCCAATGAGAACCTTCAGAAGCAAACAGAGGACTTGATTAACAAACTGAAAGAGGTGAGTATAAGTTCCTCTACGTTTACTGTGTCACAATTACTGCAGGACATCAACTAACACCGTCTTTTCTCGTTTAGGCCAAAGAACAGCAAGCTATTTCAGAAGAGAAGTTCCACAATGAGCTTAATGCTAACATCAAGCTGTCTAACCTGTACAAGGTAATGAGTGTGGGCCAATGAGTGTATCACGGGTCTCAGTAACGTGACGTCATATTCTTTAAACGCAGCATGTTATTAAGTTGAATACGACATACAGAGGCCCAACGTTGCATTAAAAATATCAGCTTTAAATACTGAATAGAACTGTTTTTGGTTATGTGTAGTTTGAAGTGTGGGTAGCAGACGCTTTGGCTTGTTAATGTAAAAAAAAAAAAAAAAAAACCTGTTTAGATTTAATAAGAGCTGGGTGTTGTGTCTTCCTGGATGACATGTTGGTGATTAACACAGGGAGCAGCAGCGGATGCAGAGGCGAAGAGTGAAGAGCTGAGTCGAGCTGTAGAGGAGCTGCACAAGCTACTGAAGGAAGCCGGAGATGGTGAGAGGAGACAAACTCTCTGGTTTATGACTTATTGAGACTAACATTAACATGAAAATGTGTGCTTTTCTAACACATTATGCATGTGGCTCTCAGGCAAAAGTTAAAGAACTGTATGTTTCTCGGTAACTGTTTAGCTCAGTGTAATAGTTCTTCATCTGAGGAGTATTAAGTGTGAAAAAGGATTTCATCATGATTTTAAATTGCACAAAATACAAAGCATACACTGATCAGCCATAATGTTAAAAACCCACCTGTCTAATAGTGTGTCGGTTCCCCTTGTGCCACCAAAAGACTTCTAACCTATTGAGGTTTGAGCTCCACAAGACCTCTGAAGGTGTGCTGTGGGATCTGGACCCATGATGTTAGCTGTTATTTGTGAGGCGACACCTCCATGGATCAGACTTGTTTGTCCAGCACATTCATCAAATGCTCGACAACTGGGGAGTTTAGAGGCCAAGGCAACACCATGAGCTCGTCGTGTTCCTCAATACATTTCCTGAACAATGTTTGCAGTGTGTCAGGACACATCATCCTGCTGAAAGAGGACACTGTTGTTAGTGAACACAGTGACCATAAAGGAGTGAACTTGATCTGTAGCAGTGTTTATGTAGGTGGATCGTGTCACAGTAACATTCACATGAATGCAGGACAGAATGTTTCCCAACAGAACATTACCCAGAGCGTCACACTGACTCTGCAGGCTCGCCTTCTTCCCATAGTGCGTCCTGGTGTCAGCTCTTCACCAGGACATCGACACACACAGACCTAACCATCCACATAACTGACAGTGGTTTTAATGTTTTTTCACCTTTTAAATTATTCATATTAAATGTGTTCAGACAACGTAAGTGATTATTGTTCATCTAAAACAAATTTATGTTGTAAAAACATTAAGAATAAATATAATGCGTGTATGCTTTGAATTTTGTAGCCAAATATTGCCAGAACAGGTCAGATATAGAGAAGAGGAGAAAATCTTCTATTAATTGTCGAATTTAAAGAAGTTAATGGTCATCAGTGGAATGGGCAACGAGTTGTGTTTTGTGGGCAGCTCACAAAGCTATGGAGATGAAGCTGGCTGAGGCAGAGAGCTGCAAACAGAAGGAAGTGGCTGAACTGAAGGAGCGGATTGGCCTCCTGGAGAAAGAATTGGACAACGCCAATGATCTCCTGTCAGATACCACACGCAGAGGTCAGCATCTTTACTCTGATTTCACTCAGCCAGCGTGTATGTAAATAAATTTCTGCTTTATGTTAACAGTTGGCTTTATATCTGCACCAGCTTTCCCAGATGACCAGCTTAGCACAATGTCTCCCACTGCAGCAGCTGTTACCAAGATAAAACCAGGCATGAAGCTCACAGAGGTAGATTACCCAGGATCTTATTCAACATTACACAATTGATACAGATCATTCTGTTTAACTGAGCAATGAATAACATGGAAAATCTTGTTGCAATCATTTCCAGAGGTTTGCATGGCACCATGCTGCATGGGCATAGCGCTTAAATATGTTGTGTATATTATTTACATGTTTGCTGTACAGATCTACGCAGCGTATGTAGAGTCCCGAGAGCAGCTGCAACTGGAGAAACTGGAGAACAAACGTGTGAACAAGTACCTGGATGACATTGTGCAGGAGGTCGAGACCAAAGCGCCCGTACTGAAGAGGCAGAGGGAGGAGCTGGAGCGAGCTCAGAAATCTGTGGCAAGTCTGTCTGCCAAGCTGGAGCATGCTGTGCAGGTATAGAAAGAAGAGAAAATCTTCTGTATTCAGCTTCTTGCAATGTGAAAGCTGACTTCAGCAATGCTTTTTTTTTTAATCTTGGATGATGAGACAGATGTGAAATAGTTAATAAATAATTATTAGTGAACGTGTTCTGTATCTGTTTTAGTAACTTCTAGTATTTCGAGTGTTCTTGATGATCCATGAATAACCCTGTGTCTTGGTGCGACAGGAGGTACAGCGCTTGCAGAAGGAGACGGACGAGGCCAAGAAACACTCCTCTGTGCTGGAAAGAGACAATCAGAGGTTTGAGGTGCAGCTGCGTGACATGGCTCGCCAGGTGAGGAGTTTTAGAGGAACTGAAGTCATTTGTACAATGCACTCTGTATAAATGAGTGGAAATGAAAAGCCAAAATATCTCTGAGGCCCTCTATTGGCTGGCTGTAGTACAATTTCTCTGCATCGCACTAATTTATTGTCGGGAATAAAGTTCAGTTGGCTGTGATTTTTCTCCACAAATTGAAGTTTACTTATTATAAAGGCAGTTTATTATAGTTGTTTGATGATAAATTATAGCCCAGGGCTGATGAGGTCATGAACATGCACACACACTTTCCAGCACTCGACAAAACAATTCTGTAGAAAGACCATAAGAGACGCACAGAGTTCTTTGCAGTTAATTCAGGGTGTTGCTCTATTGCAGTGTAAGCGATCATGTACTGAAGTAGGAAACCAACATGAGTGAATGAAGTGATGACAAATCCAGCTTACACTAACTTAATTTTATTGACTCTTTGACTTTTATGAACTCTTGAAGTAGCTTTTTGCGGTTATCCAGTCACACCTTTTAATTTGAATTTTGAGGCAGGCCACTCGAGCTCTTAGTCTTCAAGATTGCAAGTAAATGGCACCATGTTCGCTCACACAGTCATCAGTTTGTGATGCTAACCCTAGGTTCGGGTGTTGCTGGTGGAGCTGGAGGAGGCACGAGGGAATCACGTGGTCCGTGACGAGGATGACGTGTGCTCGGCTGACGTGAGCAGTACGTCTGAGGTAATATCACAACACCTAGTCTCGTTCCGCAGCGTGGAGGAACTGCAGCAACAGAATCAGCGGCTTCTGGTGGCCCTGCGCGACCTCGGGGAAGAACAGGAGAGAGGAGAGATGGACGCTGAAAGCTCTAAGTGAGTGGCTCTCTGACTGCTCAGCAATATTACATGACAACGGGGACCTCTTTACACACACGTGTACATGTGTACTACACACAAATGTGTATTAAGCTTTCAGAAAGCCTTTGCCAAAGCTTCTTATAAAAGTCTAGATTGTTAGACATTGAGATGTCAACTCAAAATTGTCAATATTGCTAATGGATATATTTAAAAATGAAGAAAGTTTGAAAGGACTCGGCTGTTACCAGTGAAGTCAGATTATTATGTGTCCGTTTGCAGACAGTCTGAGCTACAGAATAGTTTGGAGAAGGCCCAGATTGAGTTGGAGCAGCTTCGTGATCAGCGTGCAAACCAGATGCAGCTGGTTGAGTCTATTGTGCGCCAGCGAGACATGTACCGTGTCCTGCTCGCCCAGGCTACAGGGGTCAGCTTCCCTCAGCAAGGTGACCGCAGCTTGACTGAAACCTGACACTTATAATTCGGGTGATTTTAAGACTTTTTGATTTAATTTTCTCTTAATATAACGATTGGACCCTAGGCACTTCCCCAGAGGAATTCTCTCTCACCTCCACACCTCGTCGCTCCCCTGCAGCCACACCCACTGCAGCTACACCAACTGGCCTTGTTGCAACAGCAATCGAGTCCACGGAGACGGTGGAGGCCAAAGCTGCCCTGAAACAGGTGATGCAGACGGAACCGTTTAATACAGTGTGCACTAGAGGACAGGCAGAAAACTGCTGTACCAGATATGAAAAATGGATAAGATTAAATTAGTTGTATGCAGATATATGCTAATAATTAGTTCTGCATAATTCAGTTCAGATTTAATTTATAGCACTTTTACCAATTAGACAGCTTTACAGGACTCTAGTTCTAGGTCTAAATACCTAATGAGAGGGGAGTGATGCCATCGAGCAAAATCCCTAAAGGTTAACAGAATGTCACCATAGCAACCCTGGACTCCAACAATGCGTACTAATGAGACATCAAATAATTGACCCGTATGTACGATAAAAAGATTTTATATATTTATTCACAATGCAATAACTGGGAAATAAGACACAAATTGTCGTGTTGTATAATTTACTGCATTAATGTAAATGTTTTCGACTAACCGAGACGCGTCTGCGTGTGTCTGTGTGTGTTCAGCTCCAAGAGGTGTTTGGAGCCTATAAGAAAGAGAAGGCTGAACGTGAGAAAGCTCTGAATGAGCAGTGTGAGAAGCTGCAAGAGCAAGTGTCAGGACTGAGATCCCAGAACACCAAGGTTTCCACTCAGCTGGAGTTTGCCTCTAAACGGTGAGTGCTGTGGTCTCCAAACACCTTTCCTGAACACAGCACAATGCAGGTTAATTCCATATGTATTTCACTTGATATGCATATTGTACTATACACATGTATTATGACAGTTGTATAGAAAAGTGGTGATGTGTGTGTGTGTGTGTGTGTGTGTGTGTGTGTGTGTGTGTGCACACCAGATATGAGATGCTGCAGGATAATGTGGAAGGATACCGTAAGGAGATTGCTGCTCTAAGGGAGAAAAACCAGAAGCAGGCCACCATGGGGCAGAAGAACGAGCAGACTGTCCACACACTCACACAAGACTTGCGTGCTGCTAATGAGAAACTGTCCATGATTGAAGTAAGTGTGTTTATGATGCTGGATCTTCTCTTATTATTTTTTTCAGTGTACGTTAGCAAAGCTACACCAAGTTTATATAATCAACTCTGTATTAATGTTGAATTAATACAAGCAGACTCAATGCAGGAGAGTCTGAAACAATAACATGCTTTGAAGCAACACTTAGGAGTTTGTTAAAAAGGGTAAAACTATTTTATACGGTATTTTAGTGTGTCGATGGAACTGATTAGCAGTTCATTTCTAGTAACGGGGTGTCGAATAAAGTAAACTTGAAATCCGTGTAGAATCCATGTTCGTCCCCAGGACTGTGTAATGAAATCTGAATAATGTTGTGACCCCTCAGTCGAAAGCAGAAAGCCTGCGCAAGGAGAGAGACATGCTGAAGATGGTGGAGTCCAGTCTGAGCCAGGAGAAAGAGTCGATCCTCGCTCAGCAAAGGAACCAGAACCTCATGCTCACCAATTTTAAATCTATGCAGGTACAGAAGCCAAACAGTGGCGTTCAACATTCACCAAAGCATACGAAAGCAGATGGTGTGTTTTGAGACGTTTATATGTTCTCTCAGGCCACACTGGAGCGCTCGGAGTCAGAAACTCGGCAGCGACTCTCAGTGCAGGTGGAGAAGCAGGAGAGAGAAATTTCCCAACTGCAGAAGAAACTGGAACATGAGGTGGAGCAGAGACATACTCTGGCTCGTAATCATGATGTAAGTGCTCTCTTTGTCTTCTCTCTTGGAATCAGTTATTTGTGTTGTTTAATTTAAATGTTGTTTAATTGGACTGCCATTAACTAAACCAGAATATAATATAGCTTTACCACAGAGTCGTGCTGAGGTATGATATAGACTCTATGATGAGCACAATGGTGACAATTGCAGTATTAACGTACAAGCTGAAGCTGTAGAACCTGTAAACTCCTCTCAAAGAGATGATGAGGTGAGGGAGCTGGACAGACCAAAGTGATGCTGCATCGTCTTTACAGGCAGAGGTGAATTTTTCACTGCTGCTTCTGTCAGCATGTGGTGAAACTGCATTATGGGAAATGTTAGCCAAAGTGAAGACTTGACATGTAAAAGTGAAGACCTGACAAAGTGAAGACCTGACATGTAACTAATAGATGTTTTTAACTAAAAAATGTGCACAATAATTATTTATTTTGTCACTTTTCTAGAGTCAATAACATTCAGGTCCTTGTAGTTCTGTTCAAATCCTCTTTATGTTGTATCTCACTGAATGTTCTCCACAGTAATGAGAGCACAATGTTTCCTTTCACTGTACACACACAGATGGAGTTTCATTTGAGCTCATAGGAGTCTGAATGTGGTTTATGTTCACAGAAGCAGCTTTTGGATACTAAGAAGCAACTGGAGGTGCAGTGTGCATTGCACCAAAGGACCAGAGAGCAGCTGAATGCCACACAGCAGGAGCTCAGCAGTCTCCAGCAGCAGCTGAACACTAGCGAGAGAAGGGTTTCGTCACCCAGCACTGACACAGGCCTCACAGGTATTAAGCACTGCCCACTATTTATTAACACACCTTAGACCAGGGGTCGGCAACCAGGGGTCCCTCTCAGGGTTTCCGCGGGGTCATAAAAAGTCATAAATTTAACAATAAGAATTTAAGGCCATAAAAAGACATAAAAACGTCTGGATTTTCCATACAAGGTCATAAAAAACATTTAGCCACGTCTTAAATTGATCTGCTCAGCCATTAACTTGTTCTTCAATCAAAATGTGCTCGCGGCGGCAATGGGATTAATTTGTTTGGCCTGTTGTAGTTCTGTATGAGGAATCTGGGTGGTATCACACTGGTATCACAGCGTTCCAGAACTACAAGGTCCATGCGGCAGCATACAGACTTGTCGGAAGGACTTTCACAGAAACCCACGCGAACTCCGAACATACTGTATCATACTGAGTCACTGCTTAGTTTAATTTAAATCATCCTGACTATCACAATGGGAAAATGTACCTTTACTCGGTAGCAGTTCATTGATTTCATAAATGCAACACACTACAGTTTTTTTCTATACGTTCCATAAAGGTTAAAAACGATATATGCAGTTATCTTCATTTTAGATGTCAAAAGGGTTTATTTATTTATTTATTTATTTATTCCCCCTGTGGGAAACGGGTCCAAATGGCTCTTTGTGTGTTTAAGGTTGCCGTCCCCTGTCTTAGACTATATGGTGTGTGGCTCTTTAAAGAATTAAATATTTAGGTGCATCATGAGCACATCTCTGCTCAGAAATCGATGATGTTTGTCATCCTCCACCATATTAATACTGTAGTCTTTACTGGTTTTATTTTAGCATGTACAGAATAAATGTAGACTTTTTGTTATTTTGCTGATTAACCAAGGTCAGTAATATTATGTATATATGTGTGTTAGCTGTAAGCAGTAACCTGTTGATGTAAATATCAGTGATACTGGTAGAGTTCTGCTATATTAGTTTATGGCTCATCAATGCTTCTATCTACATCAGTGATATAGAGGGAGGAACCTGTGATCATGTTGACATACCTCAATGTGTAAGTAATGTACTGTTAATACTGTGGCTTAAACGTGTCCATCTCATTCTTTATCTGCCACAGGGCTGCAGAACGGTGAAGATGTAGAGGAACTGCGTAAGCGTCTGAATGAGGCTAAGAACAAAACCGAGGAGCTGACGGAGAGACTGGAAAGCACCGCTACCTCTCTGGAACAGTACAGAGCCATGTGTCTGAGCCTAGAGGAAGCCCTGGAGAAGGAGAAACAGGTGACACACAGAATAAAGATTATAGTTACACTCAAGCCTTTAGGGATCATGCAAGCTTAACATATTGTTATTAATGAGAATGATGATGGGTGACATTAATTACTTTTAAACACAGAGATATCAGAGCTGGTTACTTGTGTAGATTCTTTTTGGCCTTCACTGTCAGCTAGAAAAACTGGAGTTAGCTGGAAACTAAAAACTTTCTGTTGCTGAAACATTCCCTCTTTTACTTGTGTACAGTATATTCTAGCCCACAGCTGTAATGGTTTAGGACTAGTGCTGGGCAACGATTAATTATTTTAATCGCGATCAATCGCATGATTTTTCTGTGATTAATCGCAGCATGCGCAAAATTCAATAATGAATTCAAAAGTAGTGTATTGTGTAATTTTATTCTTTCAAAGTACTGCTGTATGAACAAAAGTGCAATAACATTTGGTTTGTCAAAACTTTAAACATATAAAGTGATTTTTTTACAGCAGTTAAAAGTTAGTAGCAGTTAACACTTCTTGTTTGGGTGTGTGATTTGCTGGCATCAACGGTGTGCATTGCATTTAAGTGATACTTCAGGCTCAAAGTACTCCGATGATGAGACAATTCAGCTTTGCAGTGGTTACAAATAGCTTTAGTTCTATTAACTCCACCGTGTGGAAGAGGTTTAAAATAAAAATGTCCATTTAAGATTTCGGTACATTTTTCCATTTTTCTGTCCGCACCAGATATTTTCTGTAGCTCTCTTAGGCACACAACAAATGCTTTCATTGGTTGAGACGCGTGATGACGCTCATCCCAAGCAGCCAGTAGCCTACTGATAAACCCCTCCTGTGACCCATGGTTTGTGTTGTATTCGGTTGTATTATTACAGTCTATCTATGTGTATTCAAACACAGTGAGCAACGGACTTTCAAAATAAAAAGTACGTTAACGCGCGATAAACTAATTGTCGTTAATTAAACTAATTAATTAATGCGTTAACGCGATAAAAATGCGTTAACTTGCCCAGCCCTATTTAGGACAGATGCATAATTTGGTCTTTTTAAAATCCAGTATCGTATTATGGTTAACTAAAACTGCAGTTTATTGATAGTTATACACATCATGGTCTTTTCAAACAAAAGTGCTGATTTGCGGTTTCTCTCTCAGGTTACCGAACAAGTGAAGACTTCAGTTGAAAGCCAGCTTTTGGAGGCTCGTGAGCAGCTCCAGCAACTGGAAAAGAAGCTTCTAGAAGCTGAGAAGGGGAAAAATGAAATGCAGGAAGAGAAACAGAAAGCCGTGGCAGCCATTGAGCAACAGGTGCAGTTCCCACTTTAAACACAAAATGACAAATGGATTGAAGTACAAACATTTTATATTATAACAAAGGACCAACTGAGATCTGTGGGCTATACTTCTAAGCATCAAGGGAAAGGATCGTTATAATCATTTTGGTGTGTGTGTGTGTGTGTGTGTGTGTGTGTGTGTGTGTGTGTGTGTGTGTGTGTGTGTGTGTGTGTATATATGTATGTATATATATATATATATATATATATATATATATATAATATTTTCTGTGTACATCAAAAACATCCTGTCAGTTTCTGTGCCATGATCTACAAAACTATCCAAAAAACAGCAGAACTGAATTGAAGCGTTTGTGCAAGTGGCTCAATGATGCAACATTTCTGAATATATTATAAAGCCTAATTCATTCTTGGTTTCAGGTGAGCGAGCTGCAGAGTAACCTGAGCCGCCTGCAGGCTGAGCATCAGGAAGTGTTACAGAAGGCAGCTATGGCGGCCGCTCAAGAGCAACAGGCCGTGCTGGACAGCCAAGAGCAGGCACGACTGGCCACAGAGGCCCAGGATAAGTACGAGCAGGAGATGCTGTTGCATGCAGCCGACGTGGAGGCCCTGCAGGCTGCAAAAGCCCAGACGCAACACGCCTCACAGCTCCGTCAGCAGCTTGAAGAAAAGATCCAAACTACCAGCGCACAGCTGTTTGAGGCCCGAGTATCCTGGGAGGAGCAGGAGAAGATCCTCAAGGTATGTAACAGCAATAGGATCATCACTGGGAAATTTAAACTCCTCATATATCTGAGAGAAAGTATTTTTTTTTTAAACTTGTATTCATTAAAACATTTTACTTACTCTGGTCTATTTGGCTTTCTGTCTCTCAGGAGGAACAGACTAAGATGGAGTCACGCTGTCAGGACTTGCAGAAGCAGAACGAGCTCCTACATGAGCAGATTCAAGCTATGAGTGGAACGATGGCAACCCAACTGCGACAGGCAGCCGGCGATAGCTCACTGAACGTTTCTCTCACTGAGGAGGGGAAGTCTCAGGAGCAGCTCCTTGAGATCCTCAGGTTCCAATTGGTTCTAATTCAATATTAAATGAAATTAAATTTAATGTTTATATATTTGTTTTCTTTTATTAATAATTTCCTTTTTTCCCCTTTTACTTTATTAACCCTTCTGTGGGCACATAAAGGTTTGTTCGTCGGGAGAAAGAGATAGCCGAGTCTCGTTTCGAGGTGGCTCAGGGAGAGAGCCTGAGGCACAGACTGCGAGTGGAGCACCTGGAGCGAGAGCTGAAAGAGGTCCAGGACTCCCTCAATGCTGAGAGAGAGAGGATGCAGGTATGGCAACTTTACATTTTTGTTCAAGTTAAAAACACTGCATTCCTCTGCGGACGTTGTTGTCTAACACTTTTCACTCTTTAAAGGTGACGTCGAAAACCCTGTCCCAACACGATGAACTGATGAAGAAGACTGAGACCATGAATGTACTGATGGAGACTAATAAGATGCTGAGAGATGAGAAAGAAAGACTGGAGCAGGAGCTGCAGCAGACTCAAGTGAAGGTGACTGACTGATTCTTAATTGATCAAACTAGGAGTTATGACCCATACGTGGAGTCGCTTGAATAACACATTGGTATTTTTTATTTATTCATTTCATAAATGAATACAATAAATATTTTGTGTTCTGGTTTTCTGTTACTGAGAATCACAGGCAAACAAGCCAAATTAAGTGTGGAACTTGTGTGGAAAGGACTGTTAATGGAGGTTTTGTGATGACTGAGCAGGTATTAGGTTCAGTGCAGGTGTGATATAATGTACATGAATTGTTACTCAGGTGAGCAAGCTGCAGTCAGAAATCATGCCCATGCAGGAGTCCAATGCCGAGCTGAGCGAGAAGAGCGGCATGCTACAAGCTGAGAAAAAACTTCTGGAAGAGGAAATTAAGCGCTGGAAAGCACGAACTCAGGTCAGCACCCTGACCAGCAGCTGGTTTAAGATGCTGTTTGGTACATAAATACAGATATACTGTAGGTAAATAGATGGATGAGTCACCAAATGTGTACAGATGTAAAAGGCAATGAATACAGCATTTATTTCTATATATTATCAGAACTTTTTTCTGTTTCACTTTAGCTGATTAATTGTTAAATACCTGCAGTTAGTGTTGTCATTAACTACTGTAGAACGGTGTTTGAAAGAAAATTGTCACCACTACATACAGAAAAAAG
Source organism: Tachysurus vachellii (assembly GCF_030014155.1). Taxonomy (NCBI): domain Eukaryota; kingdom Metazoa; phylum Chordata; class Actinopteri; order Siluriformes; family Bagridae; genus Tachysurus; species Tachysurus vachellii. The sequence continues at coordinate 34,107,760 of NC_083462.1, forward strand.
CAGACTATTTGTAAAAGCCATACACTGCTATTTTACAGTAACCCTGTAATCTCATTCTTGGCCCCTGTTTCTCTCATAACTCTCGACTGTATTGGTTTAAATTGTTGTGGAACAGTGAGAGAGAGACTTAAACAGTAACATTAATGAGGGTCAATTCCTATAAGATGGCCTGTTTCGGTCATGTCAACAATATATACGGAATATGGTTACAAATATATGCCTTCTGTGGGAACCATTACTGAGAAACTTACTGTAATGTTTAATAGATCCTGGTGAGTCAGCAGAAGGACACAGACCCAGAAGAGTATAAACGGCTGCACTCGGAGAAAGAAGCCCATCTTAAACGCATCCAGCAACTCACTGAGGAAAGCAATCGGCTTAAAGCAGAGGCAGCCAGGTTCATAAACACTTTATTATTCAACCATGAACCAGAAATGATGTTTGATTTCTTTGACAATCCACAAAAAATAATCTTGAAGGCTAAAAGTGGTGTTATAGCAGTACACAGCATTTTCCCAGCTTTCAAGCGAAACATTGTCCCAATATAAAAACTGTTGGATTTGGCTAATTTTGTGCATTTTATGCCAAGTTTATTTCTGCTTGAACTCCAGGAGCAGTGGTTCAGTCACCACGCTGCAGTCTCAGGTGCACAACCTGCGAGAGAATCTTGGCAAGGTTACGGTGGAAAGGGACGGTCTGAAAAAAGAGCTAGAGGCCAAGACTCTGGACATCCAGGAGAAGCTTAGGACCATCACACAGGTCAAGAAGCTCGGCCGCCGCTATAAAACCCAATATGAGGAGCTTAAAGTTGAACATGACAAGGCAAGTATTTTTTTCACAGTGACCGCTTCAGTTTTATTGGTCAAACAATAACAAACAACCAAGGTCTTAGTACAGGACATCCTAGGAAGCTAATAAGGGATCAGTTTGCATGGTTGAGAAGATAAGAGTTACATGCTACGTTTTTCTTTGCATAGATGGTGGCAGCTGCTGCCTCTGCCCCAGTCCAAGACCAGGAAGCTCAGCAGGCTTCGGCTCAGGAGCTACAGAGCCTCCGTGATTCCCTCAGCCAATCAGAGGCCAAGACTCGGGAGCTGGAGGGTCAGCTAGAAACCTTAAACAAAGTAAGTCTATTGTTTGCTGCTATGTAATGCAATGTGGTGTATTTACAAATTTTTATTAATTACATTATTTTTTATTTTTTTTTTTACATTTTACCATGGATTCTACTAATCCCACAATTATTAGTAATTCTGTAACAATAAAAATACATAACGTTGAACCCTGTGCGTGGCTGCAGAAGTAGACTTGGGAGGAAGGTGAAATTACAGCGGTTTTGGGCTCTTTGTTTTTTTTTTTTTCCCATCATGGTTCATCATTTAATATTAATAAATCAACTGAAACTGCTCCGTTATTAGCTAGTAGCTTTCACTACATCAAAGACACACTCCATGTGGGGTGTGTGTGTGTGTGTGTGTGTGTGTGTGTGTGTGTGTGTTACACGCCCCACCAGCTATGAAACTTTATCCTCTGGTTATTGAAGTTAATATAAGCACAAAGGAACACATGAGTAGAGTGGTGGTAATAAAACACAGGTGAGAATCATCACACACAACCTGCCAGTTCAGCCCACCTCCTTTCCATTCACACGCCATGCCCGAGCACCTCGACCATGCCACAGCTTAATTTAGTTGGCTGTTAAGTGCTCCATTTGGTGAGCGCTACACTTAAGTGAAAGTGTTGTCTGTCTGCAGACTATTGGGGAGCGTGAAACAGAAACACATAATGCACAGGACCAGGTATCCCATCTGCAGGGGGAGCTAACACACCTGCGCCTAGAGCTAGTGGAAAAGTCAGCCCAGGAAGACAGGCTTCGGCAGCAGCTGGCTGAAAAGGAGGATCGGACCAGGAAGGCAATTGTTGGGGCAAAACAGAAAATTAACCACCTTGTTGGTAAGAACCTCAAGGCATTTTCTACAAGTGTGAGATGTATACATTTTTTATTTTTTTTTCATTTAAGTGTTTATTGGAGTGCGCATTGTGACACATTTCTCCTTTCTTGTGCAGATGTGAAAGGTCAGTTGGTGAAGGAGAATGAGGAGCTGAAGCAGCAGCGCGAGGAGCTGGAGGTACGCATAAATGCACTACGGTCACAGTATGAGGGCCGCCTGAGCCGACAGGAGAAGGAGCTGCGAGAGCTACGGGACCTGCGTGAGCAGCAGGAGAGACATGTAGAGCAGAGAGATGAGCCACTGGAGCAAGGCCCCAGCAAGGTAACTTACAGAAACCTTTCTATTGGTTTAAACCTTTGTTTCTGTTAACAGGGTTTTAGTGACTACTTTTTTCTTTTTCTGCAATGCTCAGTGTTGATCATTGTGTTGTGTTCCCAGACTCAGGAGCAGCAGAGGACGACAGAACAGAGGCAGATTTCTCTGAAATCTACACCAGTGGCTGAAAGGGGCAGGTGTGTTATTCTAAACAGACTAGCATTCATGCTTCATTGAAGAATTTACTTTGATGGATTTATTGATTGATTGATTTATTTTATTATTTTTTCTTTAGTGCAAGCACCTCTGAGCCGCCTACAGCTAATATAAAACCTACTCCCCTGGTGGCAACCCCCAGCAAGCCCCCAGCCATTCCAGGAAACAAGCCCACTCCGAGGGCCAGTATAAAACCAATGATCACCCCTGCTGCAGTGCCCACACCCACTCCTACTGCAACAGTGATGCCCACCACCCAGCAGGAGAGCCAGGAAGGTACGTACTGAGGTTACACACAATGTGTTCTTAACCCTGCTTCTGGAGATCTTCTACTCGTAATACGGACATAATACGAATTTATATGTAGAACTGAAAACTACAGCTGTTATCTGCATAGAGATTTTATTTTCTGATCTCCTGATGCTGTTCCCCAGCGATGTCATCAGAGGCTCCTCTGGACCACGTGCCTGTCTATGGAAGCACCACTGGTTCTGTGCGCTCCACCAGCCCCAATATCCAGACCACGCTGACTCAGCCCATGCTAAGTGTCCAGCAGAGCCAGACCACTGCATTCGTCCAGCCCACACAGCAGCAGAGCTTACCCCCCACCGAGCCTACGAGTCAGGAGCCTGCGTCTGCTACCATGATGATGGAGGCTACACCCAGCACTTCCCAGATAGAGAGACCATCCACATCCACAGCTGTGTTTGGAACAGGTGATCCCACTGACTAATGCCTTAAGGGCATCCAAATCTGTCAGTCTTTTGAGCTCAGGATACAACAGAGCTCTCCACATGTTCTCCCTGAGTTTGTGTCATTTTAGGTTCTCAAGTTTCCTCCCTCAAAAAAATAATAGTAGCCTAAGGCTAAGGTGATTTGCCCCTAGGTGCATGGCACCCTGTGATGCACTGGTGTCACATTCAGGGTGCATTCTTACCTCTTTCTGTGAGTGTATGTAGCTCACCGTGTTTAAATTCCAGGATGTTTCCCTTTGGACTGACAGAACTGGTGAAGTTAAATTGCCTAACTAAATTAAAGTTAGTGAGTATAGGGATGGTCTGGCACAAATTTAAACTTAACCATCATTACAAACATAACCATTCATCAGTGACTGATGTTACAGGTATCATATGTATACAAGCTCATGCTCTGTTAAAGTTAAACCTGTTAGATGTTTACTAATGAATTCTGGGTTACTAATATCAGCCTATCCTTGCCTTTCCTGGAGTTAACATGTCCTTCCCTCTGCAGTTTCTGCCACACCTGGAAGCACCTTAACTAAGCGGCCTCGAGAGGAGGAGCTGGATAACATAACAGTGGAGCTGGAGCCTCAGGAGGAGCCCACTGAACCTCCCATCTCCAAGAAGCTCCGTATGCAGAGAGTAGAGCTGGAGGTGAGGCTTCCACCTAAAATATAAACAGATGTAAAATTAGGACTCCAAACGAGAGCTATTGAGCTCAGGGCTGCTCCTATCTCAGCATTTATTGATTTAATGTTTGCATTTAGATGGAGATGCTCACTGAGGACAGCACTGAAGCTGAGAGTGTCGTACCAGGAGGCAGCCAGGAAGCAGCTGAGGCTGTTGATGTAAGTGTGTGTATTGTTATAAGGGATTTTGGTGAAAAATTTCAATCAACTAATACTATTACAAAACTACAGACTACAACAATACATTTATCAGATAGTCTGTCACAGCGGGAGAAGGTTTTCAATTGATTGTGTTAACCATATTCACACAAGGTGACTGTACACACTGTATACTTTTACTTTTGAGAACAACATCTCAATATGTTGTATTTATTTGTAGGAGCTGGAAAACTATCCCACTCTGGAAGAAGTCGATGAGGAGTCTGGGGCATCTCAGTCTGTACCTGTGGAATTTCTTCTCTCCCAGGTGTCTGATTCACACAGTCAGGAAGAGCCAAATGAACCAGTGATCGTCATTGTCAGTGACTCGGAAAGTGAGGAAGAGCAGGAGGAGGATACGGACGAAGAGGAGCAGGTAACATGATTTCATTACTTTTTAGAACCTTTGGTATTATTACCAATTCTGAACATCTGTTTTATAGCTTTATAGCAGCTAAAGGTTGGTATCCTTCATTTGCACTGTATATTAAATAAGTTTTGTTTTTGGAAAGTAATTTGATCCTGTTGGGCTTCATAGTTGGACTTAGTGAATGTTTATAACTTGTCATTGTTTTCAACTCAGGAATTTGAGGAAGAGGATGATGATGATGAGGAGGAGGATGATGATGAGGGAGGAATTGAGGTGGAAGGAGAGGACAGCAATGAGGGGAGCGGCAACGGAGATCCCAGTGAGGCCTATGATTGTGACAATACTGAGGTAAAAACACTTTGGTGCTTGTCTTTTTCCCTCCACACAAATAGGTCTATAGTTTGTTTAACTTGACACCCTTGCTTTCCTTTAGGGTCCTGATGCTACTGACCCAGGTACTGAAAATGAAGAAAGTCTCGGTGCAACAGACTCCACCCAGTGCATAGCTGTCTCCGCCCCCAGTAAGATGCCTTAAGCCACTTTCAGTGTCCATTGTCTTTATGGGGTGACTCGTGTGATTGTAAATTCTCCTAAAGTTTTCTAAGTATGATCATCCTAGAGCATCTTTATCACCCCCACAGTATCAAGCTCGATGGTGACGTTCTCCCCTGAACCAATCTCCAGCTCTGCACCTCGTCCTCCACCGTCCCCACGGAGACTGCAGCAAACTCTGCCTCCTCGACTTAGCATTCTGGCTCCGCCTATACAGGAGCTAGCTCCACCCTCTCAAGTTCAGGTATTTACAAGTCATATTTTTTACGTTTCCAGCATTCTTGTTTTAATTTGTTTGAATACAGATTTTATTTGTCATTTATTTACAAGAATCTTGTAATGAACGCAATATGACAGTAAGCTGAATGTGTGTTTGTCAGCGCATCCCTGCGAGACGGCAGCCTGTAGGACGAGGACTTCAGCTGACTTCAGGAGTGTCCGGTAGTACAGTAAGTTTATTTATTATTTTTTAATCTGTAGCTTCAGCTTTTTCAGCTCTTGTTCATCTCCATGATTTCACTCTGCTCTTTATTCTTCCTGCTGAACTGCCAGCAGCCTCAGCAGCACTTCTATGAGGAGGATGACCGCATGGTCCCCAGCACCCCAACACTGCCTGTTTCCCATCGCACAGACTGCTTCAGTGAAGCTCTCCAGTGAGTATTAGTATTAACATTCAGACAAATTCAGTTTAAACTAAAACTATGTTTGACTGTAATTAAGAACATTATGCTTTTCTTAAGATCATCTGTATTTTATAGCCACTCAGATAATGTGGTGAGTTCTTGTGCAGTTTGTGTTGAAGTGAGGGATGTTGATCACAAGTGCGGGTGTTGTGTTAGTTCTCCACAGGTAGCAGGTGTGCTGCGTTTCGGTTTTGGCCTCTCTGATGATGTCCCGCAGACCAGCTCTTCCAATGCAGATCTGGATCAACTGGCTTCGCAAGGAGGTAGTGTGTACTTGCTGAATCCTCCATACCAACTTGCTATGAATCACGAATTTAACAAAAAAAAAAAGTGATAAGGTGACAAACACTGCTGTGTTTTAAAATTCAATAAACAAAATTGAATATTTCTTCACAGGCAGGCATTGAGGGGGGTGTGTGTGAGTGGGACTGTGTGAGTGGGACTGTGAGTGTGTGTGTGTGTGTGAGTGGGACTGTGTGAGTGGGACTGTGAGTGTGTGTGTGAGTGGGACTGTGTGAGTGGGACTGTGTGTGTGTGAGACTGTGTGTGTGTGTGAGACTGTGTGTGTGAGTGGGACTGTGTGTGTGTGTGAGTGGGACTGTGTGTGTGTGTGAGTGGGACTGCGTGTGTGTGAGTGGGACTGTGTGTGTGTGAGTGGGACTGTGTGTGTGTGTGTGTGTGAGTGGGACTGTGTGTGTGTGCGTGTGTGAGTGGGACTGTGCGTGTGTGAGTGGGACTGTGCGTGTGTGTGTGTGAGTGGGACTGTGCGTGTGTGTGTGTGAGTGGGAGTGTGTGTGTGTGAGTGGGACTGTGCGTGTGTGTGTGTGAGTGGAACTGTGCGTGTGTGTGTGTGAGTGGGACTGTGCGTGTGTGTGTGTGAGTGGGACTGTACGCGTGTGGTTATGGGTAGGGCTGGGCGATAAAATGATAACGATATGTATTGCGATAGACACGAGATCGATATCAATAAAAAATGTGTCCGGTAAAACGTTCGATATTTTTTATTCTTCGTCGGAAGAAAACAGAGGTTGTGAAGCAAGTTTGGTTGCATTAACAAAGGCACTTACTCTCGTAACCTAGCAACGTAGGGAGTGACATGCTAACAGCCAATCATGAAACAGTATCAAGTTTGGTTGTGCCATATCGTTGACTCGTGCTGGTCTGCTGGATTCCTCTTCAGTAACCGGCGACTGATGAGCAGAAAATGAGCCGCAGCGAGCGAGAAAATTGTAAATAAAAGAGGAAAAGTCAGTGCGCCAGTACGGTGGTTTATTGGATTTTATAAGTCTGACCGTAGTCACACCAACGTCGTCTGCTAATTATGCAAGACTGTCGTCCCCGGCAAGACCCCGGTAATACCTATAAAGACTAATAATAATAAATAATATAAAAATAATAAAAAATATTCTCTGTTTATATTTAACACTGAAGTATTTTATTCCACTTTATTAAGCATTTCTTACATTTTCTTTCATTTTGCACCTTAAATGTTAAGAGATAATTGTTAAGTGTTCATTATGACTTTAGACTTATGTTTACATTATAATTATTAGAGTTGCTTGTTGTTGACATTTCTGTCTTAATAACTGAGGAGATAATGATCAGAGGAATTTAAGTTTAAAATAAAAATGTTTAAATGTAATATATTTTTCTCCTGGTCCTTATTTTAAATGGGTCATAAAAAATATCAATAATTATCGATATCGTGATACAGTTTTCAGCCATATCGCCCAGCCCTAGTTGTGGGTGGGAGGGAGAGTGGTGGTGTGGTTGTGGGTGGGTGGGGGTGTGTGTGGGAGAGCGGTGAAGTGTGTGTGTGTGGGGGGGGGGAGGTGTGTGTGTGGGAGAGAGATTGTGTGTGTGTGCGGTGTTCATGGTGTGCCTGTGCACTCTGTAGGGCTTGGTATGTACGACAGTCCCATGTTTCTGCCCGCTTATGAAGACTCGGCAGGGGGACGTAGTGTACCTACTACCCCTCTACAGGTGGCTGCTCCAGGTATGTGCTCCAGCAAAGCAAACACACACACACACACACACACACACACACACACACACACACACACCTTCACCAGTCCAGGAAGACATTCCTAAAGCCATGATGTCACCTAATTAAAAGCTCCAGATGTTAATAGTTGATACTCATGGTGTTCACTGTAGCTATTCATGTTGTATTCTGTATGGTCACTGATGCTGGTCATTTTCTGCTCATATTCAGTCACTGCGTTCTCAGACACACACTCCTCAGAGGTGACTGAACACGCCTCCCAGTCTGTGCCAACAGTAAGCACATCTACACCGAGCGTGTGTGTTGTGACCGGGCCCAGCATAGCTGAAGAGCAAGATGTCCTGCTAGAAGCAGGAGAAGATGGGTGAGCTTGTTTGCAGTAGTCAAACATTACAAGGATAAAAATGTTAAATGAGTTCTTAAATAAAACATAAAAAAACACAGTGTCTAAAGTACAAGCTGTCCCACATTTCCTTTGCCAAAAAATGAACCCATTTTTATGTAAAACCCATTTTTATAGAATGCTATGGTAAATTCTACAAAGTTGCTTGTTGTTTGATTTTTAACTCTATAGAATTAGGGAATATTAGTGCATTGGAATCATGTTCTGTTTAGTAGAACAGAATCTACATGAAGTGCTCAATGAAATGTGTTTTTAGAAGCGGTACAGAGGTAGTACTGGAGTCGGCATCTCAGACTGATGCTGAAGAGCCAGTTCAACCTTCTGATGATGCCAGTCTCCCCTCTACCAGCCAGGAGCCTTCATCCAGCTCCGCAGGTGCGCGCACACACACACACACACACACACACACACACACACACACACACACACACACACAGCCTGATGTTTATGCAGAGAACTGAGTAACAATTCCTCAGGAATTGAGGAATTCCTGCTTTTCATCCCTCCTGAGCGTTTGAGTAATTATGTAATTGTCATTGAGATGTCCAGCTTTAACAAAAGCACAATGTGTGTGACTACAGCAGTGTTAAACACATCTACACTCCTTTTCTTTCCCCTTTATTTTCATTCATTCTCAGACACGAGCAGCACTCAGCCACCCAAAGTCAGAACAGGATCAGGCAGGCAGTGGACCCGAGGACGTGCCACCAGAGGTTTCGTTAAGAGAGGTATTTTATTTACCATGTTTATTTACCATGTTATGTACACACACAGACATCGATAACAAGATAAACATTGGGGCAGTTTTATTAGAAATCATTGAAAGAAGGTATGAAATGCATCTAGTGGACATTATATGTTAAAGAGCATGCCTGTAAGATAACAGTGCTTTATCCTGTTTCTTACTGCAGATGGATCAGTAGTTATGGGAGTGCGAAGGCGCTTTGCCAGATGAATCCAGAAATGTTGCAGTCATTCTAGTTGCTACTCAAACCCTTCGACAAGCTGTTCCACTAGAGATGTGATCATTCTCAAGTTCAGATTTCCATCCATTTGTATTTACTTTAAGCTTTTATGCTGAAACTAAAGTGTTGCTATATATTCTGTGGATATAATAAAGAATTTTTTGGTACAAAATGATTCTTTCTTTTTTTTTTTAAAGCTGCTTTTACACAAAACACGAAGAGGAAACTTGATATTGCTGAGATGGTGATTGTGCAATACTGAGACACTTTTGACCCATTTTATAACTACATTCTTGCTGGCCCTAACCAGTCTGACATGCTTAGATGTATGATCTGTAATAAATATTAGTTTATTCAAATATTAATAGTAGTATGATGTGTATAAGAAAATGAATGAAAGTGGAGCTGATAAACTGGCTGTATACAGTCTAGTCACACCATGTACCAATAAATGTTCCAAAAATAGCCTCGGTATTGTTTGTTTTTCAGTTTTGGAATATGAGTCATAAATATCCTTATTCACTGGCACTGTTTTTCTCGCTTGCCCTCTAAACCTGATTGGTCAAGTAAGTAAGGTTTGAACTTTGGAAAGCTGGCGTTTTAAAAAAGCCGTTAGTGAGACACTTTCACATAAATGTGTTTTTCTTTTGTGTTAAAAGAAACTTAAGTTTTACATCAATATTCAATTATATAATAAAACGATCTTGCACAGAGTCCTCATTTTAAATGGCATAGCGTGTCCTACATATTGCTTGTCTCTGGGCATCTGAACCAGCTTTTGGCTGATTTTTGCTTGTCTTGTCCAGCCCTAGGAGTGAGAATGACTGGAGTGTCACCTTCCATCTTCAAACTGTAGTATTTGGCTGAAAAAAAAAAAGGCAACATTTCTATTAACAGTATAAAATATAAATGTAGTATATTTTAGCGCAGTAAAGTTAAGCCTTAAGCTGCCTAGACATGCCATTTATTTTTTCTTCCCAATGAGGAATTTGGTTTAAAACACTTCTTTGTAGTGATCGAACACTTGTTATGAGGAGCTATATAGCAATTTTGTTGTTTTGTTAATGACGGCATAACCAGAGAATTTAACCATGTGCCATTACCTCAGGCCTCTTAACTAGTGTCTAGTCTGTCTGGTTTAAAGGAGCTGCCAACTTTCCTACCCCACCCAGGTGTGTTCAAGACCCCAGCTAGACATGAGTTCAAACTAGGTTTTCACCACCCAAAGCGGTGTCCTAAAACCCTTATATTGTGTCGCAGAAAAGTCTGTGTTCGTTTCTTTGCAGTTGCTGTCATTAACAAAACATCACACTCTTCCTAAAAAGTGTTTGATGACCACAGAGATGTGTTTTAAACCAAACCTAGCTCTTTATATGATTTCATAAGTTCTTGTGACCCACGTTCTAGAAATAATGTTCATTTCTTCACAGCCTGAATTTGTTTGGTGTGTCAGAAACTTTGGAACCAGTTTGTGTAATGTACTTACTTGATGAAAACACATAGTATTTGTATCCGTCCCCTCCTGTAGTGCGTACTGACACAGCTGATGTCACTGTGGGCGGAAAGCCTACCCACGTCTTACTAATTTCGATCTGTTGACCCAGAGAAGGGACTGAAAGAGAAAAATTGATCTGTTGTTGTAAATTTCAGCTTGTACATTTTGTTTCAGGCATAAATTCATGGTTTGAGTCACCCTTCCCATCAGTGTGTGAGGTCAGTTGACTTTTTCTGGAATAATGTTCTGTTATATCGAGTGTGTGTCATGGTGAGATGTTTTACAGGAGTAATGGGATTACTTCACTGTCTGGCGAGCTACAGAGTGTAGTCTTATCTCTGTGTTGTGTTTACACCAGGGTTTATCTACACAGTGATAACTCTATAACCAGCTCCCCACCTCCACCATTGAAAAGAACTTTATCTAAGAACATTTCCTTAATTAAAGTTGTTACCTGCTTCTCTTCTTAATCTCTTCTTTACTATGACTGCCGTTGACTTGCTGCCACAGTGAGGTTTGTTGAGGTAGCTGTATCTCTGAGCCAGTCCACCTGCAGGCAGTGCAACAACATGAGAAGTTTGGAAAGCCACATAACTTGCTGAAAATCTTTTATTTTATTCAAATTATTTCAGAGCTTTCCATAGATTAATTAAATGTGCAAAATATAAGTATTGTTTATACTAGCTTTTATTTAACAGACCTGCCAACCTTCAGACCTTTTGGACAGAAACACATTTTCACACTGGTGTATCCCGGAGATGTCACTTAAAAATACACCTGTTTTCTCTGCGTGGAAAAGAGCCGATCAACAATCTCGAATGATTGTCAGTTTCATAGTTATTTTGTTCACTGATGTCTTGCATTAATATTTCCTCTGTCAAGTTTTGAGTTAATTTATGTGAAATGAAATCTATTCACTCACAAAAGTACCAAAGGCTCTTTTTAATGTGAACTCTTCCTGTTGGTAGTCCACTCCCTTTACCACTAGGTTACCACATCCCCAGGTTGGCAGATCTGTTATTGTTAAAAATATTCTTAGTACTTGCAGAAGAATATTTCTGAATACTGATGGAGTTAAAGCAAAATCATGCAGTTTGAACCTGTTTTAAAGAAGAATACAGACTCCCTTCTGCTTCTGTACTGAGGCATGGATAAAGCTGCGACAACTTGTCCCCTAAGTCCAAATCCCTCACTGATGGGTCTGGGGAAGCCGACATCCATGATGTCATTTTCAAACCTCCAGTATTTATCTCCCTATTGGACACACATGATGCACACATAACACAAATCTGGGAATTAATTGTATAATGTGATTGTACATGATTATTAACACTTTAATGATTATTAGTAAAAGTACCCTGAAGATGTAGGTCTTGCCGTGGCAGTTACAGCGCGTGAAGACAGTGTCAATGGGAGAAGGGATTCCCCAAAAGTCTGTGATTAACTGAGCAGGCCCAGCTTTTCTTCTGGAGTCCAGCATCCAAAAGTAGTGGCCTAGTATAAGATAGTGGAGGAGATATTTATGATACTTCAGCAGTCACAGTTCCTTGCAAGTGTGTTATTTTTGTGAATAAATGATGTTCACCATTATATAAATTCAACTGTCCATAAAGAATGTTTATTTATAGCTATAGAAATAGACTAATGAAATACATTCATTCAACTTCAGCCTTCTTTATCCTAGTCAAAGTCACTGCCGAGCCGAACCCAGAAAAAAAAAAAACAGGGCTAGAAGTGAAATAATAAAACCCGTCTCGGATGCCAGTTTATTTTAGGCCACAACACAAATGCACCTGAGCTCAGGATCCAACCAAGACCCCTGGAGGTGTGGGGCACCAGTGTGCTTAATGCTGCACATCACCAAGAAATGATTGGGCATGATTTTAAAACTGGATTGGGACAAAATTGTGCTAAAGACCTGCATTATACCATTTGCACATAATGTTCGAATCTTTGCTGGAAATAAAGACTGGACATTAAGTACTGTAGTGGAAAATTTAAGCTTAATCTTATGAGCATGCATGTATTATTTTAGAGAATAATAGAACTGTGTGTGCAATCCCAAGGTTAGGAGCAGATAACTGTAGCCTCAGAAGCGAAGAAACAGGAATTTGTCTAATTCTAATCGCAAGATAAGGCGAGTTTGTACGAAAGGTTTGACACATCTGTCTGCTGGCTGTTTGCAAATGTATTCGAACAAGGAAACTTTTGTGAGCTAATCAGAAGAGATACTTTCATGCAAGTGATGATTATTTTGGCAGTATTATAAAATATTGTGTGCCTTTTTAGCAGGGATCCTCAAACTTTAGAGCTTGTGAAGACCTGTTGCAACAGAAATCTCTATTAAATGTTTTATTTTTCTACTTCTCATGTTTATTTGTCTCATAACTGAATTTGCTCCATAGCACTGACCTCGGAAAACCACAACACTGCCATTCCTAATCGTAGTCAAGCCATTGACTGGAAGATCACTGCAGAGATTAGTGTCACTGTTGGCATCTGTGAAAAGGAAAAAGGAAAAAAATCTGAATGACAAATACACTTCAACTATACAGCACTTCAATATTTGTTTTGTTGAAAAGTGTGTGAGTGCTCTCATTTGAATTAATGTACGTTTCTCAGAAAGAGTCACTTATACATTTTTCATTCTAAATGACATTCTTACCTGCCTGATAATCCTGAAGGTTTTTGCTAGTATCTATAGGTTTAATGGGTTTTTCTGGCATTTTAGTTGGAGAAGGGCTAACCTTCATGGAAGCAGGGGTTTCTATTAAGGCAGGGTCAGTTGGTGAATCCTTTGTAGAATGAATGCTGTTCATATCCTGGGGTTCATTTTGCGCTTCTGTTATTTTCTCAATGGTAGGTTTGTCTGTTGAGTCCTTTTCCTGGATTTCTTGGGTTGTGTTTTCACTGGGTTCCAACTGAGCATCTGTCTGGTTCTCAAGGTTTACCTCTGGATCAAGTCTGTCATCAGGGTTAGAAGGCTCATGATCTGTATTATTGGCCTGAGCACTGGCTGAAGGTGTGGGTTCGGGCTCTGAGGTGCTCTGGGAGTTTGTTGTTGCACTTTGTTCAGACATTGGTGTGGAATTTGGTCTAGTTGAAGCCATCTTAGGAGGAAGAGTTGGAACTGATGCAAGGTAGGAAAGTTGATCCTCTTCAAAGACAGTCTGAGGATTGATAGCAGTTGCTTTGGCGGTAGTTAGAGTTGTTGGGTCTGTTTTCAGGTCAGTCTGTTCAGTTGATATTGGAGGAAAATTAGGATCTGAGTTGTTAGGAGAAAGCTGCTCGGGTTCAAAGCTAGGTATATCAGGGTCTTTGTCAGCCAAAGAAGAACTAATTATACCTGGAATGAATAATACAGTTAAAGAAGAAACAAGCTAAAACTGAAATTGTGGTTTATTTTATTTTAAAGCTCTGAAGACATATTCATATCCTTACTTGGCACTGTTCCAGACCCAAGCAGGTCAGGGCGTAATTCTGTTTGGTTTTCAAATGTGTCGGTGTCCTGTTCAAAGACTGACTGAGGATTGATAGCAGTAGGTTTTGTGGTAGTTGTAGTTGTTGGGTCTGCTTTCAGGTCAGTCTGTTCAGATGCAGGTTTGATGTCCGTTGTGCTTGTGGTAGTTGCATACTGTTCTGAAGGTTCCTGGCTGATAGCCTGACCAGTTGATATTGGAGGAAAATTAGGATCTGAGTTGTTAGGAGAAAGCTGCTCAGGTTCAAAGGTAGGTATATCAGGGTCTTTGTCAGCCAAAGGAGAGACAGTTATACCTGGAATGAATAATACAGTTAAAGAAGAAACAAGCTGAAACTGAAATTGTGTTTTATTTTATTTTAAAGCTCCAAAGACATAGTCATATCCTTACTTGGCAATGTTACAGAATCAAGCGGGTAAGGGCGTAATTCTATTTGGTTTTCAAATGTGTCGGTGTCATAGGGAGAAGGCTTGCTACCACTTACAGCTTCTATAGGGGAAGAGCACAGGAAACGTGACAGGTCAATGATCATTATAAAGAACGCTATTCTTGCTCCAATTGTATACATTTATACACGTACCATGCGCTTTATTAGGAACACCTGCATGCTAAGCTTTTTTTTAGTGCAATGTATAAGGCAGGTCACATCAGGCAGGTCACAAAGGGGCATTTCCACCCACAAAAGTGTAGCTCACTTGACGAATGGTTTTCATATCATTCTTCAACTCTAGAGACTGTTGTGTGTGAAAATCCCACAATAAACTAATACAGGGGAAATGTGACCCCTCATTCCTGGTCCAAACCCTAGTTACAGTTTCTCACTCTCCTCTAGTGTAACATGCTGTCAGGTTCAGAGATACAGAACCCAGAAGCTTCAGTGTACCAGCCTCAGCCAGGACCAGCTGATAAGATACCTCGGTTTGATGCCAAGGCTTTTCCACTTTTCCTCAGTTTTATTAAGTACTAACCATTTCTTTTCTCTGATGACAGAACATTTTTGGTTTAGAATTTTTTCTAAACTAAAAGTTAACATATTTAAGTCATAATAGCAAACTATATGTTTTATTTGACTATTTTTGCACTGGTAGTCGTTTAAATTTTCATTTAAAGTCATTCGACCGGCTCGACTTTTTTACCTTTCCCGAAAATAGTCACACAAAATCCTTTTAAAAAAGAAAACCAAACATTACCTTCAGATGTGATGTAATCCAGAGGAGTGGTGACCTCAAACTCACTGTATTCTTCTTCCATTGAGGAATCTATCAGTCATTCATATAGGAAACCATGAAGTAATTACAGCATTGCTACACACACCAGTGATCACAGACTCACTCACAAATACTACACATGATTATTTTACTTGTGTCTGCAGTAATTATATAGCTCTGTTACCCTCTTGTGCATTTTTAAAGCAGTTTCTCTGACAGTTATTCATGAACACACTAGTGATGGGAATTTCGGTTCTTTTTCCACGAACCGGTTCTTTCAGACAGTTCCTTTTAATGAACCAGTTCAATAATCCAGTTCACCAGTTCTTTTACGTCCTGACGTAATGACGTAATTGCCGGCAGATATTAATACGATCAATTTAACACATTTGAAAAGTTCTTTGTAATCATAACTTTAGTTGAATACGTTTCTTACATTTAAGTTTTGCAACTAAAACACCCAGTACAGGCATTGATGTACAAACGTGGGTGTTTTACGTGTCTTAAAGATCTAAAGTTAATAAACTAATCTTCATTAACTTACAAAAAAAAGCATAATTTTGAAATGTTTCTTTCGCTCCATCAGTTGTTCCAAAAACTAATGAAACTGAGTTAAACACTCATACATTGATAAGACATTAAATCATAACCATTTACATTTGTTACTGTATCAGGTCAGTGATTTACGCATGCGCAGTAACAACAGATCATCGGTTCTCAGTATGTCGGACGCGTCCGAAAGAAACAGTTCTCAGTTCAGTGTACTGATGATTCGCTGTATCGGTTCAGTGATTCACGCATACGCAGTATCAACAGCTCGAGCTCACAGTTCTCTCAGCACAACATGTCTCAGTTCAGTGTACAGGAGTTACATAAACTCAGGGATATTAGTTTATTTAGAGTCAGAGGGACTGTCAGGCATGACCGGAAGTGAGTAACTTTAGTAACTTGTGGATCAGCGCTGACTCAAGACGCGAACTGTTTAGAACGAATCAGTCCGATTTGATGAACCGGTTCATCCAGTTCACTAAAAAGAACCGGTTCAAAAGAACGATTCGTTCACGAACTGGCCATCACTAGAACACACGCATTCACATACAATTGATAATATAAACAATAAAAAAAAAGCATTGAAGCATTGTAAATGTTAGTGTTAATTACACAATTAACTGAAATCTTTAACTGAATTTTGTAAATTAACTCACTGCTTTTTGTCAGCAATAACAAAGACATAAGCTCACAATGCACTAACTTTATAGCACACAATTGAAATGAACACTAGAAATGACTAAATATATATATATTTTAACTGAATTATAAGCCTTCTAGAATGTGATTTATTTATTTATTTCTAAAATGTTTTAATAAGAACACAACAATGAATTTCAGCCTCTGAACTGAACCGATGCTGGTTTTAAATCAAACTGATCAGGAACGTTTGCATATTAAGCAGGAAACAGCAGCAAAGTACTTGTGTGCACATTAATCGTAATTTAAGTCAAATATTGTATTTCTGCAAGAAGTCAGTATGCATTAGTCCTGTATTAGTTTTGCCTCCAAAATCATTGGCACCTTTACAAAAATGAGCAAAAATTATATTAGCAACTAAACAATAGACCCAATTCTGATTTATTCAAATATTATTAAAAATAATTTCATAAAATAAAATTCTCTCTAATATTGACATCCCTTAACAACATTTGAAATAACTGTCATTCTCAAAAATCCGTCGCATTGAAGTCATAACACGGCTTCACATCATTCACAGTGAAAAGCTGGAAAATTGCCGGGAATTGGATCAGTGGTGCTTTCAGGCTGTTGTGAAGATGGATGTTTTCATAAAGTTAGCTAAATATGTTTTTTCATGAGTGTTTCAGCTCAAGCCTGTTGTGTCTACCAAAAAATTCAGACTGGACCACAGACAATGTACAAAAATACTCCCATATCAACACAGAAATTATTAAAAAACACAAATGTCTACACCTTCACACTCAGTCTTCACCTGTGATCTGAATCGAAGAAGGAAATCCAAAAAAAAGGGTTTAATGAAAGTTAAAGAAAACTGTACTGTGTTTTGTGCTTTGTTTCTGTTTGTATCTAAAATTGTTGCTTATATTATAAATGGAGGCAATATTAATAGTGAAAGACATTGTATGCTGCATTTGCAGAACTAAAGTAAATTTTAAGAAGAAGATTTTATGAACTTACCCTCAGTGGTGCACTGGGTCTCATAGTCTGGACAGCACTGTTTGTATTTAACACACTCGATATCACAATGACACTGTCTCCCTCGCTTGAAATGCTCACCACATCGGCCTTTACAGGAGCCTCCTACAGCGGCACACAGAACGTCCTCATATCACTCAGACCTTTGTGTTTTCATATCTCATATGAAGTGATTTTTCATTTCAAACACTTTGTGTTTTCATATCTCATATCTCATATCTCACAATGGCCAACAATGTGATAACATACCTAAAAACTCAATTTTACTCCCAGTACATTCTAGTGTTGATGTTATTTATGAGTGCTGATTGATCAGACTGCTTCTGATGAGTTTGCACATACAGTTAAATGTAGGAGAGTTGATGTGGGATTTCAGGTTATAAGGATACTCCTTATACATAGACCATTTTCAACC